>NC_080731.1:11979570-12279570 GCF_019097595.1 Hemibagrus wyckioides
GTACACCCTTTCAAGGAAACAGCATTCCCTGATTGCTGTGGCCTCATTCAGCAGAATAATGTGCTGTGCCTCAAAGCAAAAATGGCTCAGGATTGGTTTGATGAGCACAACAGCGGGTTTGTGGTATTGACTTAGCCTCCAAATTCCCCAGATCTCAGTCTAATGGAACATCTGTGGACAGACAAGTCCAATCCATGGAGGCCCCACTCCACATCTTACAGGACATAAAGGATGTGCTGCCAACATCTTGGTGCCAGATACCACAGCACACCTTCAGGGGCCTAGTGGAGTCCATGCCTCGAAGGGTCAGGGCTGTTTTGGCAGCGAAAAAGGGACCAACACAATATGACGCAGGTGGTCATAATGTTACGGCTGATCGGTGTATATAACTGCCATTAGGTGATAGTAATGATCATCTGATTGCTTCTGTTGCAGTGTTTTCCTTTCATTTTATAATTTTAAATTATATAATTATAGATCATGTTATGTTGTAACTCTTCCAGTTCATGTAAAGATTAGAATAGCAACTTGATTTTATAAGTTTGTGCAGAGCAAACGGAAACATTTCTGTGTGCAGTGGGAGATGCACCACGCGTCGTCGCCCAGATTTCACCCTATAGCCTACTAAACAGTATGCTGACCTGGCGCGCCGCCCATCACCGAGTTTGCATGCGTCGCCATGGTGACGTCTACTCCCTTACTAAATAGCATGCCACCTGTGGACATCCCGTTGCTATCACCTGTGCACGCGACCACGTCACATGATCCCGGCAGCCTTCACAAATGATCCCACAATCTCCAGATAATAATTTACTCTGTCTCTCTCCACAACCCGCAAGCGTGTACCTGAACCAAGTGTTTAGTAGATATAGCTCTTTATACAGGATACAAGCACTGCGAGAGAAAATCTGCCTGTCTGTAAGTACTGTATATGTTTTTTTATTTATCCATTAAATTAAAATTGTATTTTTGTCTGTAAATTAAACGCCGATTTATTTAAAGGTATATTTATATGATATATTCTCAGAAACGATGATGCGTTAAATGTTATTACATATTAAATGTTATGATGATATTATTATTATTATTATTAATAATAATAATAATAATAATAATAATAATAATAATAATAGCAGCAAATTATTCTTTTGTGTCGTATAGAGTGAAGGCTTATTCGGTAATGTTGACACTGTATATACTTCATGGCACGATATCATCTGTGGTTTTGTGGTTATAAAACAAAAGACAGGTTTTTCTAGGATGGTGTAGTATGACGGTTGTTTTGATGCATATAATATACCAGCTGAAAGATTGAATAACATAAGCCCAGTATCTGTATCAATAAATAACATCTACAATTTGTGACCATACCTACAGAAGGTGAACCATTATGAAACCCTGAAAATAATAATTCCTTTTCTGCACGCGCTTGCTGTTACACTTCACTTTGCAAGTGGGATGTGGTCCATGACATGTAGCAGTCTGTGCAAAAGTTCATTGGAAAGCAGACCTCGATGTTGCCACACCAGTGTTGTAATGATGAACTTTGTGCTTTTGCCCTCTCACACTGGTGATGAGGATGTAGGTGACAGACCCACCTCTGCAATGGGAATAGGTTGGTTAAACCATGGGCAAAAATATGTGCCCTTGCTGTCCAAAGTGTAATCAGATCACAACCTTTGCATTTAAAACCTTCTGTATTTCATTTTTTGCTCGTCTATGATTGCATTAGCTCGAAAAGTCTCTAGATGGCACCAGTGGTTTAGGATTTGTGGTTTATAGGACCATGCAACCATATGAACTTGCTTTTAAGAAAATGCTCACGTATTATCCCACAATCCTTGAACTGAATCCATGAAATCCTGGTAATCTGGTGAACAGATATGGGTGAAAGGCAGACTGCTGACAGTGAAATGCCCCATGCCAGCTCTTAGCACCATGCTTTCAACACACTTCCGCTCCCGACTCATTGGTTTACTTAACACATAATGCCAGTGTGTTGCAACAAGATGCTCTCATAAAAAGCCCACCATTGAAATGAAGTCTGCTAGTATTGTGGTGATAACTGAGATACAAACCTGGAAGCTGAGCATTATTATTTAAGCGTAATAACTTATCTGGTCTGATATTTTATCCTAACTGTGAACTTTGCAAATATTTTGTTGAGGCTGGATCTTTTTTAACTAATGAATGCATTTTTTCTTCATTTTTTGAAGAGTTTACTGTTTTAAAGCCATTCCATAATGTCAGTCAGTGGACCTAACCTTTCAAACACCTTGGAAAATAATTCAGAGAGGTACGTAGACTTGCGTTTTTGTCTAATTTGTACATAACAATTAAAGAAATAACATGGATTAAATGTCACGTGTTTGTCTCCAAGTGAACGTTGGTAGTCATGTTTCTTTTGTTATTTTGCTGCCAGCAGTATAAAAGATACTCAGCACCATCTCAGAGAAAAGCAAGCACTCCAAGACTCCAGAGCACAACTAAACGGCACCTGTATGACTTCTTTAACCGAAAACGATATCATGGTCTCTGTGGCGGACAAGGTGAAGGAAATCAGTTTATCAGATGATTCCGGGATTGACAGTCCAACTGGGGATGTGAATGCGGAGATTTCAAAGAAGGTGGAAACAGATACATTGTCTAATATAATCATTGACAATGAGGAAGCTTCTGTCAGGGGGTTTGAGGAAGCTGCAGTTGATGCTACAGTAGGAGGGCTGCAGGCTGCAGGTAAAATTCAGAGATTATGTTTGTTAATCTTTGCATCAAAACTGAAAAAACACTGACATTCTTCTCATTCAGTAGATTTACAGGCAGATTTAGATCAAACATTCACAGTGTTCGAATCCCTGCTTGGATGAACACGTCGTCATTCAAATGAACAAAAAGTATAGTTTTATTATTTATATATTTAGTGTTGCTCTCCATCATTGTGGATTTAACACTAACATTTGCAGGACTATGTAACATCCTTATTATCTAAGTGCATGTGTCACGTGCATAATTTAACAAGCCTATTTGTGTAGCTTGGCGACACACCTACATTCCATGTCCTTCCTGTAACTCTAGCATGGACTTCCCTCTAACTAAGCTACGTTAGAAATATATGAGAGGTATGAGGCAGTAGCAGCTTCATTTTTTTTCATGCTCTTTTGAAAAACATTTTGAGAGCCTAATCATGCCAAACTGTTGTCCTGGATGCTGTTCTGACCCAGCAGAAAATCATGAATACATCCGAATTACAGGCGAAGTGCGTTTGGCTCCAGCCGAGCAGTACTGGTGTACGACAAGGGACAAAGCAGTGAAGCTAAAGATGAATGAGTCTGGTCCAGGCTCTGAGCCTCCTCTTACCATCCATCAGATGTTCCAGTGGACGGTGGACAACTTTGGAGATCACCCAGCCCTATGCTTCAAGCAGGACGGTGTTTGGTCCACACTTACCTTTAAAGAGTACCACCAGCATTGCCGAGCTGCAGCAAAGAGCTTTCTTAAGGTATGAGAATAATAAAATGGAATATCTTCCATTGCTTTGCACCTTCCTTACTATATATAGAATACAGTTTTAAATAAATGTCTATATCCAATGTGTGCAACTACAGAAAAATAGTAATGTTATACAGAGATGCAGGAATTTGTGCTATATCGCAGATGTGCAAGCAGCAAGACCTGCACAGTATGGAAATGTAGATATGAAGTCTTCAGAAATAACACAATGTAGATAAAAATAATTTTTCTTTAGAACTGAGGTTATTAACTACAGCAGTATATATAGAATATATCTAAAATATATCCTATATATAAGTAAAGGTAGATACAGTTCATAATTTGTTATGGATTCAGTGCTCAACAGACATTATTTAAAATAATGTTATTAATCACCACCGGATTTACTAGCTTCATTGCTATTAGTCTATATAGACTAACTCAACCAGTTTTTCTTCCTGTAGCGTCATGGCAAAACTATGGAAACTATTCTGTGGCCCATTTAACGCACTAACTATGACTTCACTTCAACTATGGTTTCTATTCACAACATACTGAAATTCTTCATTATATTATCACTATTTGTGCCATTTAATTTTAGCTTCTCTTTTGTCTGATAATTAACATTCTATAAATTGATATCAGTATACATAGTGGCCTGGTTAGGGTGTATCAATCAGGGCTTAGAGCCTTAATGTTGCATACCTACTTCCGAATTACAAACAAATAAACCAGAAAAAATCAAATTCATTGAAAACCTTTTCATGAATAAATTGCTGAGATGTTCAAAGATGTGTATTAGTTTCAAGCAAGCTCTAAACGTTGGTTTTCTACTGCTAGCTCTGAATGCATGAATAATGTAAGGCTTCACGCGCATATCCCTTTCTGTCTAAAAGCTCCAGTTTGTAATTTTTGAGCATGTTTCTAGACCTATAATAATCACTGTGTGTGTGTGTGTCTGTGTGTGTGTGTGTGTGTGTGTGTATGTGTGTGTGTGTGTTTGTAGCTGGGACTGGGGCGCTTCCATGGTGTTGGTATTCTGGGATTCAATTCTCCTGAGTGGTTCATCGCAGACATTGGTTGCATCATGGCAGGGTACTGTACTTCTTTTATCCTATAATCACACATGCTTCTTTGTCCAAACACTTTTGTCTACTGGACATAGATTTATATGCAAGAGTTTGGGCAACCCTGACCAAAGATAACATAGATAAACCAGACACATTTTAGAAACACATGATGTGGACTGATGACATTTAAACCCTTCTGAAATTCAACTCTTTGACCACATTCATCGAAGGGACTTTTGAGGAAATAAAAGGGGCAGCATTTCATGAAAATACACTCTGATATCTGCGAAGCATGGGGTGGATCTGTTATGCTTCTATTAGGCAAAGAAATAATTTCACATACTGATGTAAAAATGGATTTCAGTAAACATCAGCAAATTCTTGAGGCAAATGTGACACAATTTGAAGTTGAATAGAAAACAGATTCTAAAACAGGACAAAGCATACCTAAAAGTCTACCGTTAACTAGAACTAGAAGCAATCTGAATGAAAAAGTGGTGGAAATTTCATGAAACAAGAATAAAAAAAAGACTAATAGCTGACCACACTAGACATTTGCAAGCTGTGAAATTTACTTGTTAAGTACTGACTTCCAAGACTAGCAATGTTTGCACATCATAATTAGTTTTGTTCTTTCTTATTTTTTTTAAATTATATTATTCAAATATAAAGTAACTGTGCTTTAACATTTGCAGAAAACTGGTTACGTTTATGTTTACTTTACATTTCACTTTAAAGATCAACAAAATAAGCAATTTGGTATGGGTGCCTATAGAACTGTTGCATACAAGTGCATAAGCTAAAATATGAAAACGTCTGAATATGAAATATGAAAATATGAAAAAAGCATGTGGTCGGAGAAAAAGTAATGAAAGATCATGGTTTTGTTCTTCAGAGGTCTTGCTGCTGGAATTTACACCACCAACTCTCCAGAAGCCTGTCACTATGTTGCTTATAACTGCGAAGCCAACATTTTAGTGGTTGAAAATGACAAACAACTAGAAAAAATCCTCCAGGTATTTAGCTGATAAATGCATTACAGTTAACGAAGCCCAATTTCTCCCTATCAGTAAAGACCTTTTACAACTGTATTGGGGAAAACCAAAACAATAAAATGCAATTCTGTGAAAAATTAACTGCAACTGTAATAAAAGTTAAATTGCTCCAAATGTTTGTTTCTCAGATTAAAGATCAACTACCTCATCTGAAGGCAATTGTTCAATACAAGGGCGAAGTGAAGAAAAAGATACCAAATATTTACACGGTAGGATTTTTTTTTTTTTACTCGCAGTGAGGCATGTAATTCAGATACCCGTACAAAACATCTCCGGCTAGTCAGCTTCAAGGTGAGACAAATAACCTCCTTATGTAAAAGTAGATGACCTTTAGCCACATTTTAGTGAAGATGTCTAGTGAGTCTAGTGATGTCTAGTGATGTCTCTACTATTTACCTGCTACATAAATGGCTCATTATGTGCCAACTATGTAAATCATTTTAATCTTGATGTTGATCTATGACCTTGGCATGCATGGAATCTCTTTAACAAATCACACACATGTTTGGTGTGGTGTTTGTTAATGCTTATAGGGATGTCTGAGGTCTGAAAATATATCTGATATATCTGAAAATATCTGATTAATTATCTGTTTTTTTAGTGGACTGAGTTTATGAAGGTTGGGGAGGAGATATCAGATGCTCAGCTGGATGCAGTAATTGGCAGTCAGAAGGCTAACGAATGCTGCACCCTTATCTACACTTCAGGAACCACTGGAAACCCTAAAGGGGTTATGCTCAGTCATGACAATGTACGTTATCATGACTGATCTGATACATAACATCGTTGGTTCTAATTGTTAATAAGGTGCTAGGTTCAAAAGAAGAAATTAGGTTAATTAATACAGATGTAATTTGTTGTCGTTTCTCTGATCAGATCACGTGGATTGCAGATGCAGCAGGAAAGATGATCAGTCTGAAGGAGGGAGAGGATTGTCTAGTGAGTTATTTGCCCCTCAGTCACGTAGCTGCCCAAGTGAACGACATGTGGATCGCCATTAGATTTGCAGGCACCACCTATTTTGCCCAACCAGATGCACTGAAGGTTAGTCTTGCATTTAGTGTTGTATTTATTAAAATGCATTTATAAATGCAGATCAAATATACAAGAAGTATAAACAGTATAATTAACTGAATCTAGTTTTAGAAGGAAGCTAGATCCTTTATTATATCGAAGTACAAAAATATATTCTAAGAAATGGCATTGATCATACATGAGTGTCATAGTGCAGATGTAGCATACTTGTTTTATGCCAGACTGAATGGAAGTGGGATGAATGTTGTGTCTCTGTAGGGTACATTGGCCATCACTTTGAGAGAAGCACGTCCCACAACCTTTCTGGGTGTTCCACGTGTGTGGGAGAAGATGCAGGAAGCAATGAAAGATGTTGGTGCAAAGTCTTCAGTCATGAAGAAGAAAGTTGCAGATTGGGCCAAGGGTATAGGACTTCAGGCCAGCTACAATGCAATGAACAAGTATGTTATGGCATAAATTATTACCTTATAAGAAGTATTTTTTAAAGTTTGGAATATTTTACAGATATATGTTAAAAGTGTATAAAATTCTTCTGATCTCTGATCTCCAGTGATCCGTCAGTGCCCTGGGGCTTCACACTCGCTAATGGCATAGTCTTTAAGAAAGTACGTGCTGCTCTTGGGTTGGATCGTTGCAAGCACTGCTTTACCGGGGCAGCACCAATCACTAAGGACACACTGGAATACTTCATGAGTTTGAACATCCCTATCTTCGAGCTGTATGGCATGAGTGAGAGTACAGGCCCACACACAGTGTCCTACTCTAACAACTACCGCATTATGAGGTCTGTCCCTTAATTCACTTCCTGTAGATGGATTATTATTATTATTTTTGCCTGTTTTATGTCCACAGTAGGGCAATTTTACAATTTAAAGAGCGGTAAGAGGCAGTTAGATTTTTTGATGCACCAACCTGGTAATTAACTCGCTGAAGAAGCCAAAGTCTAACCTGACATACTAAACATGTTTGCATACATGCAGTCTGATAAAAAAAAATCTGATAACAATTTTATGGTTTAAAAAAAGCACCATATATCATTTTGGTGTTGTAATATGAAAAAATTGTATATGCATTCAATGCTAAAACAAATCTTACTAATTTATTTTCTAAACTACCTATTACAAATTACATTCCACCATATACCATGTAATCTCTTATATAATCTCAATATTTTCACACAGCTGTGGTAGGGTGATCCCGGGCTGCAAAACAAAGCTGGACAAGCCAGATGCAGATGGCAATGGGGAAGTGTGTTTCTGGGGCCGTCACGTCTTCATGGGCTACCTGAACATGGCTGATAAAACCTCAGAGGCATTGGATGAAGAAGGCTGGCTGCATTCAGGAGACCTGGGAAAGCATGACACAAATAATTTCCTTTACATTACCGGCAGGATAAAAGGTAAAAAAATGCTTACACGCTAGGTTTAGCCTGATGCTTTCTTTACTATGAATAAATTTGTCGGAATAATAGGTCCAATTTTGAAATTACTACAGCTGTAGTCCTTAATTTACTTATATAT
This sequence comes from Hemibagrus wyckioides, assembly GCF_019097595.1. Taxonomy (NCBI): domain Eukaryota; kingdom Metazoa; phylum Chordata; class Actinopteri; order Siluriformes; family Bagridae; genus Hemibagrus; species Hemibagrus wyckioides. The sequence goes on from NC_080731.1 coordinate 11,987,740, forward strand.
TGAGAACATGTTATTGGTTTTACTCTTGCTTATTAAACTAAAACATGATTTGTTTTTTCTTTACAGAGCTAATTATCACTGCTGGAGGAGAAAACATCCCACCTGTCCCCACTGAAGACTTAGTCAAGGAGGAGCTGCCCATCATAAGCAATGCCGTGCTGGTGGGAGACAAAAAGAAATTCCTCTCCATGCTTCTCACTCTCAAGGTAAAACCATTAATTTCAGAGCTCTCTGAAAGTGAACTGTATCTGATATAGAGAGAAAAACCTATCATGGCTCCTTTAATTTTAATAGCTTCAAATATAACTATAAATATAATATCTTTAAGCTCTCGTTCACAAAATTGAAAGCCAAACCTTTTGTAATCTACAGTGCAAGGTTGATGACAATGGAGAACCCACAGATGAACTGACTCCATTGGCTATAGAGTTCTGCAGGCATCATGGTGTCATGGCAAGCAAAGTGTCAGAGATCATCAACAACAAAGAACCAGCCATTTACAAAGTCATCCAGGAGGGTATAGACCGGGTTAATGCCAAGGCCACATCTAATGCTCAGAAGGTCCAGAAGTGGACACTTTTATCAAAGGACTTCTCGATATCTGGAGGAGAGCTTGGTAAGGAATTATTCATTAGTAAATGCTTATGTTTTTTATGTTTCATATTTTAATTATGCCAGAGATTTGTAAGAAGTTAAAACAAATGCTAAATCAAATAATTATAGATAAAAAGTGAGCTTCTCAGTGAAATGCTTGAAGCAGAGGCAGTTTGCAAATAGCTTGCAAATACTGTCAGTATAGAGATTAAAAAATAAAATGAAAAATATTGTGGGAGTTACAGTACAATGGGTTTCTTCATCACAGTCTGGGTTACTGTCTGTGAGGAGTTTCATGTGGGTTTCCTCTGAATTCTCTGTTTTTCTCCCAAAACAGGCCAGTAGGTAGACTGGCTATACTAAATTGCCCCTAGCTGTGAATTAGTATGTGAATGTGCATGGTGCCCTTTGATGCACTGGTTATCCCTAGTACTCCAGAGATATAGGCTCCAGATCCAGCATGAGATCCAGAGCAGGATAAAGCAGTTACTGAAGATAAATCAATTAATAAAACCATTATACAATGCCTGAATGGAAAATAAATTATCCTAAAGGTCTCCAGATTTATTATAAAGCATTTAGAATTATTACTCATATTAGAGTTTAAATGCATTTGCCAGTACATTAACTGGAACGTCTTACAAGTTTCATAAGAAATTGTTTTCCCTGTGTTTGACTTTCTCAGGTCCTACTATGAAGCTCAAAAGGCCAGTCGTCTCAAAAATGTACAAAGAAGAAATCGACAAGTTTTATGAAGCATAACTTACTCTCGTTTGCTCATTTGAGTTGAGGATATGGTAAGCTGGACGAAAAAAAACCCCAAATAATCCAGATCCAGTTCTCTTTGCATTGTTAAATAGAGCGCAGGCTTTTCATCACTCCACCATGTACACAACTAATAGGAGTGCCTTTCTCACCTCAACGCATCTACGCATGTGTGTATAGCACTTTCTGCTGCTCCTTGCACTTTTTGTAACCTTGATCATAGCTAAACCTAGTACCTATAACTTTGCACACTTGTATTAACTCGCTGTATCTGTGGCAATATTTTCATTACTTAAAAACTGCCTCAGGTTGCTTCTTTCTTTGCAGATAGCATTTGGTAAGCCACTGAAGTTTATATTTGAAATAAAACTACAAGCAAATCATACTATCTGGTTCCTGCAAGCTTCTTATGCATCTTGAATAAATTATTTATACTTTTTTTTTGTCTATAGAATTTATAGTAAAGAGCTTCATATATAAAGAATTAATGATCCATTGATTATAATAGGAGTGTAAGAAATGAGCCAAAGGGTAACAGTTTGAAGTTCAAATTCCAAAGTAAGGCTTATTATCTATATCTTATGTATAATATGTCTGTATGTCATGCCATGTTATAATTCAGTTAATACTGACAGATGTAATTTCACTACACTGTTAAATCGCCTGTTAACTCTTTTCAGTATAAGAAAGAAATGAGCACAGTAAATTCTCTTCAATATGTATTTATGTACTTTCAAATGATTTTATATTTTTTGACAAGAACTCTAAATAAAAACGAATTGTGTTTCATTAATGCCTCCATATTTCCACACTTTATTCATTACCTAGAAGCTGTTGACTGTTAACAGGTGCAGGTGAAGAAGGAGATCATGTTCATGTACACATTCTCACATTGTCGTGTGGATCTGTACAGAAAGGCATTGTGTTGCCTCAATATAAAGACCTAGACTCTACAGAAATCAGATCGCATTGCACTCTCAGTCATAGTTGCTGAACCTGTTTCAGGCTCATTGTCTATTAATAAAAAAAAAAAATTCTTCATTTTTCCTTTCTCACTTATTATAATAAAGTGAAACATTTTTGTTCAGGATTGAGTATCTCACTTCATGTGTAACAAAACAAATACCATTTCCTTTATGGTACATTACAACTCCACACACAAGGAAATTACTTGCAGTACATACAGTTAAATGGAATAATAATAATATACACTGCAAAAAAGACCTTAACAAGTTAAAATATCTTGAATCTAGCCAGACTAATCTACTATTTCCTATTATAAGATTACAATAAACTAAATCTAAGATTATTAAACCTGTTTCCAGACATATTTTACTATACTTTTTGTGCTTTAATTTATTACTGTTTACTATTTTAAACTTAATGGTTTCTTGTTCCATTGGCAGATTATTTAACAACTTTTTAGAAATAAATGCTAGCAAAAATAATCTGCCAATAGTACAAGACAATTTAAATCTTAAAAATAGACAAATATGTCTAGAAATAGGTTTAATAATTAGATTGATAAGTAGATTGTAATTGTACAATAGATCAATAGTATTGTAGCAGAAGAAGTAGCAGATACATCAGTTGAAGATATTTTAACCTGCTGTCTTTTTATTTTGCAGTAAAAATATTATTATTAAATACAGTAATGACATTATATCTTAAGATGATCCTAACATATATAGAATCTTTGGATTGCTCATTTATGTACATAAAATGAATGCCGAATTAAGAAGGACTGAGACAGCAGTATGGTATATGCTTTCTTATGTGGAAAAACACCACATATATTATAACAATAAATTATTAGCGTTTTATACCATTTGGCAAATTAAAGCTCTCTGAAGCAATACTCTGTTTCAAAAGAGGAGGTGGCTTCATAACTTCTCTTTCTCAACAATCTGATCTTTCCTGACTAGCAAACATGGAGACAATGTGCCCTCTGATCACCATCTGTAAAATACCCTCACATAGGAAAGGCCATGGGTTGAGCTTTATCAGCCCAGTCGCTGTTGCATCAACTTTGCTCAAAAATGAAATAAATGTTGAAATAGAACTGAATGAGAATGTCTAAAGAAATGTAACTGTAGGAAAAATATGAATCAGATCCTGATGAACATGTACTTCAGTATAAACTGTACATACTGTACATGTACTTCTGTATATTTTTATGACAGGGTTGTCAAAAACAAACTAACAAAAAAACAAACCAACAACAATGGAGAACCAAATTCAGACCAAGAAAGCTCTGTTAATAATTTGATAATAATACAAGAATAAAATAAAACAATACAATAAAGCAAACATAAAAATAAAATTAAAACAATCTTGAAGTAGGCTTAAAAATAAAAAAAATAGGCTTATTTATCTTAGCTTGCTGAAAACCACTCTAATGAACAGAAATATTTACATTTGCCTATAAGATATCTTTATTTTGTATTATTTTATTATTTTATACTTTTATATTGTTGTATAAGATTTTTGAAGTGCATGAACTCATTGTCTAAATAGCATATATTGTAGAGTGATTAATTTCATAAGGCAAAACATTTCTGACACTGTGTTATACCCAAAGGGTGTGTTATACCCCAAAAGATTTAGTAATCTATTTTTATAGCATTTTTGAAGCTGCGCTAATTTGCAGGGTAGATATACTAAACCAGTGTTCATAGGCATACACATGAAAACTGAGCCGCCATCTCAATCTTTATCTGCTTTATCATATTATGTTCAGGTGCATTTTATTCATTTTAGCTGTCACACAGGAATGCTCTTGTCACATGGCAGATCTTCATCTGTTAACATGAAAAAAAGTCTGTGCTAACCCGCAAATGCTTGCATACTAACATGACCAACAGTTGCAAGTAATCATGATTAACGATGAGCAAGATAGACATCATAGTAAGATAATAAAGACAAGGACACAAAAAAGACTTGAATCTTAATGTGTGTGAAAGTTGAAAGTGTCAGTATCTGTATATCAGACTTATTTTGAATGTCTAAAAATTGAAAAAGTCATGACCTGTTATGTGAAGCACAATAGATGATCCAGCAAAGACAACAACGCGAGACCACAAAAACAAAACTTTACTTTTTTTCCCAGTTGATTTCAGCTGATATCTATGTACTGACTTTAAAAGAACAATTAGCTTTATGTCACAAAGGCAGACGCCTTGTAGTAGGATACAAATGCAGGTCTTTATTTTACAAAGAAATGTCACAAATTTAGGTTCAGGATAATAGGAACACATTAAAAAAGGAACTATAGAAAAGCTAGACTTCAATCATAGAGATGTCAGGCAAGAAAGAGGGTTGAGACAGAAACCAGTCAATCAGACTACGAACAAGATCCACCTGCTCTAGGCAAAATATTAGTCAAGGACAGAGAAAATACAAAATCCAGAAACTGGACTAACCAGAGCAATGTGAAGGCTTAGAAACGCCACGAATGTGAACAAACTGAATGTATAATGTAAACGCTTATAAACCAAAGTTACATAATAAAACTCAGGTGGACGGATTTAGAAAAATGGTGATTGTGAGTGTGGGAGTGCAGGAGGTTGCTGGAAGTGAGAGGCCAAGGCAGTCATGTTTATAGGCCATGGTGAAGTAAAGTTTGTGACATGTTGTGATTTAACACTTCAGCATGCTTATTTCCAAAACATTTCAGGCTATAAGAGTCATTTAAACAGGTCAAGGTTCTTTCTAACTGCCTAAAGGAATTATTAGCATGCCTGAAAATTCTCCTACCGGGCCACAATCTAGAAGCAGGAGGTAAATAGTTTACTGCTGATCTCTAGTGGCCATAATCACACATAACAGATGGTAGTTGTGCTAAACATGCTTTTAACCTTCAGTAATTTCTAATGTCACTATTCAACATTGAATCTTTCCAGGTCTTCCCAGAGACCTTGATATTTTTCTGTGGACTCTGCTCTTCAGCTCACTGTACAGATCTGTTCAATTTTAGTTTGTTCACTTACAAATGGGCAGTGGTGGGCCGTCAGGGCCAGCAAGGCCTTCTCTGCTGGCCTAAACAGCAGTGACCTGAATCACTGACTTACATTTTAATATATTTAATATATTGTTCCATGAATGTGTATTAAATTATTGCCAATAGTCTATTCTCTACATTTCATAGCTTTTGTTTCTATATTCACTGCGTCTCATTTCGGATGCTGCGTCCTCCAGAGATTGCAGTTTGCTGCATATGTCATCAATAATGTCTTTTTTGAGAAAAGTAACCGTAATAAAATGGACTATTCCATGTGAGGTGTGAAATACTGTAGCCTAATTTCTTTTTTACTTTGTTATTTAACAGGTAATTAGTATCTATTGCCGTGGCATCCATGGGTGATTCTAGAATTTTCCTTTAAGGGGGGCTCAGCCCCCAATGAGGGCATAATAGTAAAAATAAATAAATAAAATAAAATAAAGGTTTGACTAATAGGGTAGGATGGTAAACGTATTGCAGCATTCCACTGTATTGCATAGATGTGTATAACATACTGAACAAGCCAAATACGAGTCTTCCTGATCTCACACACACACACACACACACACAGACACACACACTTGTCCTCTGATCCTTGCTCTGTGACACCACAGTCTGAGGATTGAAGAACGCGCTGAAAGACGGGGAGGAGCCGAAGTCTGATGCCGTTTTCATATGAAATTTAAAGGGGACTGAGGTGATCACGAATTTGTGTACAGTTTATTGAGAATCGCAGAATTTTAGGGGGGCTGAGTAGAAAATGGCCTAGTGATGCCCATGGTGGCATCATAATGATGGTATAGAGGTGGATTTATTCAGGAAGGACACCAGTGAAGGCCTATGTGTGAAATGCAAATGGGGAAAACAATTTCAAACTATTTTCTATCTCTTTTACACTTGCAGGCGATAACAGAAATGATATAGACCACAGTTTAGCCAAAGTGATGTAAATATATATTCGGAGGACTGCATATACAGGGGTTGGACAATGAAACTGAAACACTGGCCAATTTAGTGTTGGAGGTTTCATGGCTAAATTTGACCAGCCTGGTGGCCAGTCTTCATTGATTGCACATTCCACCAGTAAGAGCAGAGTGTGAAGGTTTAATTAGCAGAGTAATAGCACAGTTTTGCTTAAAATATTGCAATGCACACAACATTATGGGTGACATATCAGAGTTCAAAAGAGGACATATTGTTGGTGCATGTCTTGCTGGTGCATCTGTGACTAAGACAGCAAGTCTTTGTGATGTATCAAGAGCCACGGTATCCAGGGTAATGTCAGCATACCACCAAGAAGGACGAACCACTTCCAACAGGAGTAACTGTGGACGCAAGAGGAAGCTGTCTGAAAGGGATGTCCGGGTGCTAACCCGGATTGTATCCAAAAACATAAAACCACAGCTGCCCAACTCACTGCAGAATTAAATGTGCACCTCAACTCTCCTGTTTCCACCAAAACTGTCTGTCGGGAACTCCACAGGGTCAATGTACATGGCCGGGCTGCTATACCCAAACCTTTTTGCCAATGCCAAATGTCGGTTTCAATGGTGCCAGCAGCGAAAATCTTGGGCTGTGGACAATGTGAAACATGTATTGTTCTCTGATGAGTCCACCTTCACTGTCTTTCCCACATCCGGGAGAGTTACGGTGTGGAGAAGCCCCAAAAAAGTGTACCACCCAGACTGTTGCATGCCCCGAGTGAAGCATGGGGGTGGATCAGTGATGGTTTGGGCTGCAATATCATGGTATTCCCTAGGTCCAATACTTGTGCTAGATGGGCGCATCACTGCCAAGGACTACTGAACCATTCTGGAGGACCATGTGCACCCAGTGGTTCAAACATTGTATCCTGAAGGTGGTGCCGTGTGTCAGGATGATAATGCACCAATACACACAGCAAGACTGGTGACAGAGTGGTTTGATGAACATGAAAGTGAAGTTGAACATCTCCCATGGCCCTCACAGTCACCAGATCTAAATATTATTGAGCCACTTTGGGGTGTTTTGGAGGAGCGAGTTCCTCCACCAGCATCACGTAGTGACCTGGCCACTATTCTGCAAGAAGAATGGCTCAAAATCCCTCTGGCCACTGTGCAGGACTTGTATCGGTCATTCCCAAGACGAACTGATGCTGTATTGGCCGCAAAAGGAGGCCCTACACCATACTAATGAATTATTGTGGTCTAAAACCAGGCGTTTCAGTTTCATTGTCCAACCCCTGTACATTGACTTAAGGCTCTGGACTGTTGATCAGGGTTCAAGCCCTAGCAATATGTAGCTGCCTTTCCTGGACCCCTGAGCAAGGCACCCAAGCCCCTCACCACCACCACCACCACCACCACCCTAGGTGAACCGCATCATAACTGAAACATGCGATGAAAAGAATTCCACTGTGCTGTAACGTAATGTGTGGCAATAAAAACGTTTTCTCCTACATATTTTTACTGAATTTTGGGCAAGCCCTTAAGCACCTAAGTGCCTAATTTACTTATCTTACTTAGCAACACAAGGCGGCATATGGCTAAAAACATTAGAAAACTTAAGTCCTATCAATTAAGCATTGAGGGTAAAAGATTTTTCATAAAGACCTGGAGTTTTCCTGTTATTGGATTGCGTAAATGCAGGAAAATATGTTGATTGCGTGTCTGGTTTTTTTGTGTACATAAATGCACTGTCACTATCGCTTGCTATAGGATCAGCAAGTATAGCAAATAGCATTCTATAGTTGGCACACCCATAGTTACATCCCAGGGTCAATTTGACAAAGGGGGCATAAAACAAGTATAATGTTCTGTGTACTGTACAGCATGTTCACCTGACTACAGTTTAACAATTATTATATTATTTAAAAGCAGGAGATGAACCATACACACCTGATCCTCACACATTATACAGTATAATAAGTAACTTATGAATAGTCAAAATATAAGATTCAAAAGCACTCCTTTATACTGTATAAGCATGGGGTTTGACTAAGGGTTTGACACTTCCCTCAATGATAATATCAAACTAACTATATTTCCAAGGCCACATTTTTATACAATCTCAAACTTACTTACACTTACACTCACAATACTTTAGAATTTAACCTCTTCTTACTACTTCATCAATACACTGAGTTGGAATTTTTAATCATAATGTTGAATACTGTGTATAAGTTATTATTTCTATATTATTATTTAACGTGTGAGTTATAACTGTATTAAAATGTAGTTATATTGTACATATGTTGGTCTGAAATCTGCATGACCATTCATTGTGCACTGGACATGGAAAACCTAGAAGCCACCAGCTACATTGTGGTATTTAATACTGTAATTTATCATGACTGAACTATGATTGTAAACATAACTGTTTTTGCCTTTATAATCAAACAGAACCACATGAAGGATGGGATTATTCTGCAAAATGATGCTGTATCTGTGATCCTTAAACAGCAACAACTATTTGTGAGTAAGGCTATGTATGTGTGTCTTGAGCTTGAGTGAATATGTCTTTGTAGCTTGCAGAACTCTTCTAAATACTACAAGAAATATGCGAAATTTCTTGCAAAATAATTTGTAAGTTCAGGATGTTATATAACTAAGCAATACATAGAGTGTTTATATTCTCTGGAGTTGATTGCAGACAACAAAATACTATGCACATTGTTCAAGTACATATCTGCTACTTAATCATAATTTTTATCTGCGGTCCCACAAACAACAGTTAAAGTTAATGTTTAATTACCTCTGCATGTGTGATATACCCAGACTCTATCTATGTGCAATAATCTATCATGAATGATGTCATAAAATGTGTCATTTGAATAAAAAACAATTTGATCACACTAAGGTGTTCTCTTTGTCTTGTACGCAAGGTACCTGATGCATCTAGATTATGGTGAGCAGCATGAAATGGCTGTGGTTATACAGGAATTATGTGATCACCATCCTGACACCTTTCCTGATCCTGCCTTTACCTCTTACTGTCAACACTTCGGTAAGCAGTATGAAATACTTAAGTGATGTGTTCGCTGTATTTTCTGTAATTTTAATAGATATACCCAATGTTTGAAGTCAATGTGAGTTCAGGATCCTTGTTTTGGAAAAGATCTTTGTATTAATGTATGGTGTAATATATTATATGGAGTATTATTTATTTTTTGTGTGTCCTGATAAATTCTGATCAATGAGTGTTGATTACCTTGCTTCAGTGAGACACTGCTACCAGCCAGACTGCTTCTGTTAGAAATGCCCTGCATTGTCAGCAAGTAATCCTTGGGTTACTTTCATTTAATACAAGCATACATTTCAGTCCATTTTGTTTGAGATCCAGTTAAAAGCAGACAGCACACTTCTAGCAAGCCAAGGAAGTCACTGATGCAGCTCTATCCGAGCATCTTTAACATACTACACATGATATAATGCCATAAGACAGTAATCATACATACATTATAATGTATTAATATTGTGTAATGTGCCTCAAACAAGTGAACTCTAAAAAAATTATGCTTTATATGTCCAAATTCTTACATTTTCAGTGCTTTACTCAATATCTTTGTATAACCTCAATCAGTGGCTTGTCAATAACTAAGTCAATGGTCATATTCGCTCTGTGATCATATTTGCTGGTCATTTTGAAACATCATGCCTACTGGCAGAAATATACAGTGTGACTCCTCTTATCAGCCCTTGTGGTTCGATTGTCTCCTATTGTCAGGAGGTTTATTTGAACTTTCCCTTCTGCTCTCCTTCTTATCACTACAGCGCTGGTCGAACCTTTCACATACTCTGTTGTTGTTTAATAGAGCGCTTTTCGTTTGCACAATAATCAATTCTGCATCCTTTACCACACTGAGTGAAAGATAAAAGTTATAAAGTGATGCATTATTCATTCATTTATCCATATAAATTGCTCAATTAAATAGATTTTCACAAGGGTAGTTTCTCTGAATTTGGTTAGTCAATAATACACAGAATGCCTGGATACTCTTGGTATATGGAGGTGGTGGGTCAGTTAGCCAGCTTTGTGTGTCCAGCATCTGAATAAAGTAACCATATCAGTGTGTTGTAGCATAATCAAATATTCAGTCAATTTCCTCATAAAGTCAAATCATTAACTATGTACAGTACAGTACAGTACAGTATAGTCTTTAAATAACACCGACAAGTTTTGTTTTACTTTGCAATTTAAAAAGGAATAAGCTACTATACAACACACAGTCATCCACAGTACTTATAGGTAACAGCTAATGTATTTCCTATATGACCACCTGTGGGGCATAAATAAGATTTTTGTTATAGCTCCATAATTACAACTCTCTAACTTTCACCACTCAGTTGTGCAGCAAAGTATAGTAATTAACTGCAGGATGGTGAAATAAAAATCTTTAGATCATTTGTAGTGTATCTACATTATTGTATTCAAATAATGTGTTGTGACTTCCCTACACTCTTATATACCTAAAATTAGCTTTTACATACAGTATATATTGTCTTTATATATAATATTGCAAAGATCCTGCTACTACCATCTTTGTAAGCTTAATTCCCAAACCTTACTAACCTTCCTCACCTCTTCACTAGGAGGATGTGAGAAATCTAAGGTGTAGAAATTGCATGAATGGAAGCAATACAATTGGATTTATTTAAAAAAAGGAAGTGCTAATTTTTACAGATTTGCTATTTTATCCCATCAACATTGTGTGTATATCATTATGTGTTTTTTTTGCAGGAGGCTAAGTGTGGCTTTGTGCTCATCCTGATGGCTGTGTACTGGTGTACAGAATGTCTACCACTGGCGATCACTGCACTCCTCCCGGTTTTCTTCTTCCCTATGATGCGCATCATGACGGCTGAAGATGTAAGAGTGCATTAAGTCTAGAGTTTCCTCTTAAGTCTGGAGCATTTGGAGATTTTCAGACTAGATGGTTTTTGTGTTTATTCTGCAGGTGTGTTCCCAGTACTTCAGTAACAGCACCATGCTGGGAGTCGGTGGATTAATGATAGCCATAGCTGTAGAACGGTGGAATCTCCACAAACGTCTTGCCATTTCCGTGCTTTTGGTAGTTGGTGTGAGGCCAGCGCTGTAAGAGACTTTACTGTATGGTCTCTCTTCTTTGCTAAAAAAGAACCCTCTTTCACTATTGATTCTCTACTTTTTTTTTCTATGTCTCTAAGGTTGATGCTGGGGTTCATGAGCATCACAGCCTTTATCTCTATGTGGATCACTAACATAGCCTCTACGGCTATAATGCTACCCATCGTGAATGCCATGCTGGAGCACCTCAGTAAGGCCGAGGCAGAGGAGGAAGAGATAGAGCTTCAGCAGTGCAGGGTCCTAAGAACTTTACAAGTGCACGAGAGCAAGGATGGACTTGGCAACATACGTATGTAGTCATGGCTAGAATGCTTGAGCTGACTTTTAATCTTTTGTTAGAATTTTCAGCCAAAGAGCTGTGTGTGTGTGTGTATGGGACCTGTGCATGCTCTTAAAGAGCATCAAAGACAGTCTCACTACTCACTGGGCCATCCCACAGCCCCAACCTCACACGACAGTCATCCTATAAGGCCGTGAATGCCAGAGGTCAGAAGGTGGTCCTGTACAGCGAGAAGCAAAAGAAAAACACAGAATACACACAAATGTCCTCAGCTTAAATAATTTCATCTCATACAGATAAAAAATTCATCAAAGTTAATTAAGAGCTAATAAATAATTCGTTATAGTCTTATACAAAATGATAAAGACTGCTCAGCAGGTGTAAAGCCGGCCTACACTTATCTTTGAATTTTTTTTTTCTATGGACTTTCTACTACTTCTTTCCCTCCATTTGCTTAGCTGTTAATTTTGTATTACTTTCAATCCATTTCTTTGTCATTTATTATACATCCTGGCAGTCACACAGTATAGTGCAGCTACTTTATTGATATAAAGAGAATTTAGCCCAAGTAACTGATGAATTATACAAGTCTAATAGGATCCAGAGCTATTTTTCTCTGTTCCTACAACTAATAGATAATTTAATAGATAATCTGATAATCAGAAACACCTCTTCTTCCTGTAGCAGTGGAGCTGAGTCCTGAGGAACTGTTACAAGCTGAGCAGAGGATGCGAGAACGTGAGCAGAAGTATCTGAGACTCAAAAAAGGAATGAGTTTGAGCGTTTGTTATGCTGCCAGCATTGGAGGCACAGCCACTCTCACCGGCTCCTTTCCCAATCTCATCCTCAAAGCCCAGATTGACAAGTAACAAACATAATACCACATCCTAGATATGTTCTTTCGAACTATTCTAATTATGGATGCATCAGTACGGTTTTTTTCAGACCAACAATAAGTACTATAAGTACAGTACATGGTTTTGGAACTTTTAATACTGATACAGATACTGGTACCTACAATAAAATGAGAAATCTACGTAGTATTCCGCAATCAGGAGTGTCATACAATATTATATTTAGCTAGGTTTTGGATGCCGACACGTGCTGGTTGTAATAAACTATACCTGGAGGCTTTTATGTGTAAGAAGTGGTGTTTAAACTGTGCCTACAATACTGATCTGCAAGCTCAGCATGTGGGGTCATTAAAATGCTGTAAATTGTACTTTGACTCGTGAGTAATGCAGAGACCCTGGCAAAGAGAAGTCATGCATGTCTCAGTGAACTGAATTGTTTCTCAAGTGCTCACTTTACTGATCCATGCTTGTGAAATCCTCTTTTCATCTGAGCACAAGCACCTTGCTTTCATTTTTCATTACCACATGTACTGATGCTGCTCATCAAAATGATTCAGACAGCATAATATGTTTACTAGTATGGTAGGATGAGGGTGTTGGATTTATGCAAGGCTTACCTCATGTAGTATCTTGTATTATTCAATTCCATTCAGTTCAAAAGTATTTGTATAGCGCTTTTAACAATGGACACTGCCATAGAAAACACAGCTTTACAGAAGTATATAAAATCAGGATATAAATTTTTGAATTGTAAATTCGTTTATCCCTAATGGTGGAAAGGACCTTGAGAGGAACCAGACTTAAAAGGGAAACCATCCACATCTGGATTGACACTGGCTTGTGTGATTATAAATCATTTCCCTTCTATAACTATGGTATATACTATACTACTATGGTATACTACTATACTATATGGTCAAAAAGTACAATTAGTTATGAGAAAATTCATTCTAGCTTCAACATGAAGTCAATTTTGTTTAACTTATCGACTGATGGAGACTTGAGTGCAGAACCATTCGTGCCATTTGCAGTCCTAAATCAGAGCAATGGTTTCTTCATTTGTATTACTGATGTATATTTCGAATCATTTAGTAAATAAGTACTGATGCATCCCTAATCCTAACTTATTCTAATAGAAAGTATGTGGCTGCAGAATCAGCTGATGGAATACTATGTGTATATAAATGCAGGATCTATCCAGAGAATGGGGATGTGATTAACTATACCTCCTGGTTTGGGTTTTTCTTCCCCAACATGGTGCTGATGCTGATGTTCTGTTGGTTATTGCTGCAGTTCATGTATTTGGGCTTCAAGTAAGTAACAAAGTCATATATTACATATATTACTGTATGTATATAACTACATTAATTGTGCCATGTCATTGTAGGCATCCATTATAACATATACAAATAAACTAAAAATGTTACAGGGGAATGGAATTAAAATTTAGTAGATCAACAACTGCCACAGCTATTACTTGTGGATATTACTAAAATAAAATATTCTTTTTAGTTTTGTTTGTACTGAAAGTACAGTATAATAGCATAATAAGTGCAGTATAATAGTATAATAATGCTCCAATTACATACAACTGTGTCTATATCACAGCATGTAGTATTTATTTATTCTTTAATGAAAAGCCAAATTATATTCATATTTCAGTTTTAGCTAAATAATCGAATAATTTTTTTTTTTTGCATGTCAATCTTCAGTGTAAAAAACTCATGTGGTTGTGGAATTACTAGAAGCAGCCATGAAAAGGTGTTTCAGGTGATGAGGCATGAGTTCCGAAAGCTCGGCAGCATGTGTTTTGCGGAGTACAGTGTGGTCGTGCTTTTCATACTGTTGGTTCTGTTGTGGTTCATGAGGGACCCTGGCTTCATACCAGGCTGGGGCTCGCTAATGGAAACTAAGTGAGTGCCCTTGCCTTATAATAAAATTTTAGGGATAACTTTTTTATATAATCATAAATAAGTGCAGCTGATTTTGTGCCTTTATTGTGTACATTGTATTATGTAACTCTTTACCTTTTACATGTTCAGCTTTTGGAACTAACCAGGTCTTCATTTTGTTTTGTTTTTTTAGGTTTGTGTCAGATAGCACAGTCTCCATTTTAATAACCTTTATGTTTTTCATAATACCCTCCAAATTTCCAAGATGTTGGCATGCTGGTTCTTTAGACATATCTGGTATGTTAATATTTATGATCATCTTACATCATTTTTGGTGGCTCTGTCTTTATGAAGGGTTGCACAGTGGATCACGGCACCTGGCTCACAGCTCAGCATCGATCTCTGGAGTTGTGTTGTGTATGGGTTTCCTCAGGGTTCTCTGGTTTCCTCCCAGCTCCCAAAAAACATAGCAGTAGATGGACTTTCTTTTTTAAATAACCCCTAGGTGTGAATGTTTGTGAACGGTGCCCTGCAATGGACTGGGACATGATACAACATACAGTGTAAAGCTCTGTATAAAGGACTAAATAGAGTGCAAATAATTTAAGTCTTAGACAAGAACAATGTGCATTTTTTGTGAAGCACAATACAAAAGGATGCAGAGGATAGTATGGGTAAAATGTGAATGATTGTTTGTAATGAGCTTTGAAATTATTCAATAAAGTTTGATTTAAAAAGTAAACAAATAGTACACAGCAAGTAGACAGAACACAAGATCAACACCAAAATAAGATACATTTTATTCATTCATCTTCACTAACCCCTTTGTCCTGGTCAGGACTGCAGTAAGTTCAAAGCTCATCATGGTAAGACTGGCCGCAAAGCAAGACCCTAAATCAAAAATAGCCACACATTTAGATGTGGGGGCAATTTAGTAGCCAACTAAAGTTCCCTTTTTATTAGGAAAGGGAAACCAGAAACCAGAAAGAAACCACACAGACCTGGAGAGAACAAGCAAAACTGATGATCTCATGACTGTGGAGCTGTGAGGCATTAACATGACCTGCTGCTCCATTTTGCCAATTTAATTGAAGTGTCAACTCTTTCACTATAAGGTAGAAGTGAAGAAAAGCTTCCTGACATGCTGCTTGACTATCAAACAGTGGAAAAGGTGTTGCCTTGGAACATCCTGCTGCTGTTGGGTGGAGCTTTGGCACTGGCTAAAGGCAGTGAGGTATACTGAAAAGCCACTGACTTCAAAATCATACCTGTTATACACTGCTGATCATCTCAGCTATTAACTGAGTTCACTAACAGTGCATGTATAGAGCATATCGTTCTGCATGGGCCATATATCAGTACAGTGTGTAAATATTACAACAGACAAAATTATACATTATGAAATAAAATCAGACAAGGACTCTTAAAAAAGTAATGTTAAAACTGAGTATTTGTAGCCAATATATGTATAAAGATTCACTTTAATGGACCAGGCTTGTTTGTCTAGGTATCCCACCTGTCTTTTTGGCTTGGACAAAATCTCTTGCCTCTGGGGAACATCCCTCCCGTGGCTCTCTCCTTCGTTCTTTGCCTTGTAGTGACCATGCTCACCGAAGTCTGCAACAATGCCGTAATCAGCACTGTTTTCCTGCCTATTCTAGCCTCCATGGTAAGACATACATACATACTTAAGCACATAAGGAAAATGCAAAACTAAAGATTAATTAATATGTTTGTCCTTTCCTGTTGCATTACCAGGCAAATGCTCTTAAGATACATCCACTGTCCATCATGCTGCCCACCACCATCAGCTCCTCATTTGCCTTTATGCTCCCAGTGGCCACACCACCCAATGCCATTACATTCAACTATGCCAATCTCAATATCATGGACATGGTGAGGCCTCAGCATCTTACTTTTGTTGTTGTCGTTGTTTTTTTAGGCTTTTCTATATGTAACGAAAATATATGGCTGTAATTGCATTATAGGTAAAGCCTGGACTTGTACTGAACCTGCTGGGGATAGTCTGCATAAACTTCGCTACTAAAACCTGGGGAACTGCAATGTTCCATTTAAACGAGTTCCCTACATGGGCTAATATCAGTACCAGGACTCCTTAACTGAAGACTTCTTCCTCTTTCTACAAGTCTAGCCCTGTGTGCAGGAAAAGAAAGAAGGAGAACAACACAGAAAGGACAAATGATCAAACCTGTGAATGACATCAGGAATGGATTCCAAAGGTGGAAAAAGCACAATTCTACAAGGTTTATTGGTTGTAGCCAATTGTGTAGGAAGAATGATTTGTACCTCATTTAAGGGGCATTAATCTCTTCACATACTATGTACCACACTAGCATATTGCCACCACTGGACATCATTCAAACACAGGAGAATGGCTCTGGAGACCACTGAAGATGATTTTTCTTCTGTTTACCTGATGAAGCTAGTGCTCAAAATGATCTTTGCCTGTTATAGAAAATGAGAATATCTAAAATGATATTCTGCACTCCAAAGATAAATTCAGGCGCTTTGGGTGAACAGTCACATACATTAGTGTCACAATTAAAGCTACTAAAGTGAATAATTTTGCCAGTGATTATGGCCTGGAATTTATACTTCAGTGTATTTAAATAATTTACTATTTTTTAAAACTTGCTCCTTACTGCAAAATGCTGTAGGCAAGTTATCAATATTTATGAAAAAATCACAGGCATGGTGTGTGATACATTGCTGTCTTGAATATGGACAGTACTACATATAAAAATTCTTAAAAAGTCTTAAAGTAGCCCATGCTAGCACAAGACAGACCGAACATTTTCCACAATTTTGCTGCAAAACGCACACACACACATGCACACACACACACACACAAAATTTACTGTTCCTGTTGATCTTCTGTCGTCTTCGTCGTCTGTATTTAGATTATTTGTAAATGACATTTAGTGATACAGAAATAAAAAAGAAACAATATTGTTTGCTTTTTTGCAGTTTAAATGCACACTTCATAATGGCTTTTATGTTGAAACCTACAAACTTACTACTCCTACCTTATAAACAGTCTAGACAGGCTAGAAAAACAATAGTAAATAAATACACCATAGGTCTGAACACAAAAGTCTGTTAGAATTTTCAAACTTTATTAGAAATCCAAATTAGATGGTCATTACTAGCTTTCTCTGTCAATTGAGCTTTAGACAATTAAGCTATAATCTTCATGCACAGAAAGCATCACTAGCCAATCATGTGAGACTTTTCTCTGGCAGAATAAAAACTCACACAACATACAGGAAACATGAAGCATTTACATTTTGGGCATTTGCCCTTATCTAGAGCAACTTACATTTTGCCCCATTTTTATACAACTGAGCAATTAAAGGTTAAGGGCCATGCTAAAGGGCCCAGCAAGAACAGCTTGGTGGACCTGGGATTCAAACTCACAACCTTCTGGTCAGTAGTAACAATGTCTTAACCACTAAGCTACCACAACCCCCCAGCACAAGCAGTGACATGGACCATAAATGGACATACTGTATATTGGTTAATACTGTATATTTAATAACTGGCAATATGTTTCCATATAATAACTTGCCTGATAAAGATTTTAAGCTGTTTATAATCATGTTATAGTTGTAGCACTCACAGTATAATGAAACTAATGAATTACTATTCCATTCTTCTGTGTGAATGTTTACTATAAAAAGCTTGCTTTTGAGAAACTTGGAAACTGAGAAAAGAAAATTGACCTAAAAAAGTATTAGTGCTGGCAGTATACTGTATCAATCTGCTCTAAAGGTCTATTAAGCTAGAGGTTCAGGTGCTGTATACTGATTCTAGCAGCTTCATCCATGCCTCTGATACAAGACACATGCTTGTGCATGCCAACAATGTATTTTTCATCTGCAGGTGAACCCAGAACCAACAGTTATGGAGTCAAAAAAAGGGGGTGCATGAAAGGAAAGTTTTCTTTTAATTAATACACTGCTGAATTTCAATGTTGGAAGAAGATAAGAATGTGAGAACATGTTTTCTTGTGGAAATTAACTGACACCACACACACAGTAGCGGTCTGAAGTCTGTGAAAAATACATTTAAAAATCCATATAAAATAAACTAAAATACTCATCAGCATGAAACCTAATAGCACACCTAAGCAGCATTTTAGCGTTGGAAGCATGTTTCTAGATATTACCGTTTACGCGATATGTTGCTTAAACTATTGCGAGAAATTCTCAAATAGTATATAAATACAACTCTCCAATATGGGAGGCAGGCGCGCTAACAAATTACCACACAGCCAACGCGGCTTGCTTATAAGCTATACATGCTTTATACAGCTATACGATTTCTTTTCCTTTCAGTCAAATTGAAAAGATATAAATGTAAAGACGGCAAAATGTCAAGTACAGTATACCGCGAAACACGTTGGGCTAACTTTTTAGAACTTTGTGATCTAGAGCTCAGTAACACGTCAGCTCAAGCAGCCATCTTGGCATTTGTGACGTCACCGAAGGTGATGACGGAAAGAATTAGATTCAGTGTTTAACTTTTTTTTTTTTTACTGGAGGCTGTTTTAACCTAGTTAAGCAGTTTATCGAGTTAACCGTGCCACGATGCTACATTTAATAAGTTTACCCACAGAACTTTATTATTTTATAAAGAAGCGAAGAGATGGAGAGAAAACGGACACGGAGGGTAGGACATTCTCTCTCTCTCTCTCTCTCTCTCTCTCTCTCTCACACACACACACACACACACACACAGTTGAGTTCTGTCCGTTTTTTAACACACCACGTTAGTAAATGTTTTTCAGTCCTTGATGAGCCGAGTGCCTGTAAGACTCTAAGCAGTAATGAGTGTATATCATGGAGACCGTGATGTTCTGCTTGTTTGTATTTAGACCCAGTACAGTCGGGCTCTTTGCTGGATCCAGGCTTGGAGTGTGATGGTGAAACACAGACTGACCACGCTGTTCCTGAGGTACTGACCAAACCACCATCACATCCATCTCCACTTCTACACCTCAGTAAAACACTGCGTTATGGTCACTTCAGTGACTCCAGCAGGCGCTAGCTATTAGCTAGGTAGCTACATTAGCTTAGCTGTTAGCCTGGATTAGCGTTTATGTGCAGTATGTAACGAGACTCCTTATCACCAGAAACATCCAGTTTTGAATAAAACTGTTTGTTATAATTTCTTTTTTAAAAGAATAGTTATTAGTAGTTATTGCCAGCTGTATAAACTAGCAGATTGTTAGATAAAGCGATGCTAAGCACCTCTCCTGTATAACTTTTCCCCGGTTAAACCTGTTCATGTGTCCTGAGAGAGAGAGAGGTTTAATGTTAATGTTTAATGTTCAGTGTTTTGCTGTTTGACATGAAAGTTAATAATATTCAGTTTTTTCTTCATTTCTACAATATATTACCAGCAATTCTACACAGTGTCACATTGAACATGGATCTAGCTCGTATTCAGTAAGCTGGAGAAACAGAAATAATAATAGTGTAGAAATAATTGTGCCAATAATAATAAAAATGAGCTTCCTGTATTTCTGTTTAATAAAATACTCAATAATCTAACAAACAATTTTACATTAGCATATTTTTAGAATATTTATAAATATTTCTGTGTCTTGGTGAAAAACAAATGTTTCCATGAATATTTAGAATTTGTCATTACATCTTTCCAGAACATTTTATCATCTTTTCATCTGGTGTGTTCATTGTGTTCTGTTTCCCTGAGTTCTTTGTCAGTCCTCAGAATGTCTGAATTTGTGTGTAAAAGTGAATTATAAACATTACAGGGGTCTGTGAGCGAGGCTGAGGAGAAGAGTCAGAAGGGGGAGGTGTCCAGTTCTCTGCTGGACAGTGAGAGGTCCATCCTGGAGGAGCGAGTGAGGGAGCTGGAGGAACAGCTGTGTGAGTGTGAGAGAAAACTCAAGGTGAGAGAGAAAAGACTCACAGTGACAGGACTTTTTAAAATAACATGAGGAACAAATAAAACCTTTATATAACGCTCCCATGTCCGGTCTTGGTGTGTGATGCTTGTGCACGATTCGTCTGTGGAGTCAGATTCTGTACAACACCAGAAAGGGACGGAGCCTGTGTGAGTTTGATTAGAATGAAATTTAAACTGGTTTATTGGGTTAATTTGAGTTTATCAAAGAGAGAGAGTAATAGCTGGATTTTGGGCTGATTATTCCCCGTATCAGATGTGATAGTCTCCTCTTGTTCTCAGCACAGTTTGGCCCTTGCTGTTTTCAAGGCCGTCTTGTCCTCTGCTCTGAAGGCGGAGTCTCAGGACTTCAGCAGCGGCTGCACCTTTGCAGTAATCTATGACTTCTTTTTGCAGCGTGTGGTGATGGTCTTGGAGACAGGCACATCATCGATGCACTTGTCGATGTAGCTGGTCATTGATGCCGTGTACTCGTCCAAGTTGATCGAGTCGCCGTTGGTTGTATCCTCCCTGAACATGTTCCAGTCAGTGCAGTGAAAACAGTCCTGAAGAGATGGCTCCTGGTGGCCAGGTTTTCACCTGTTTCAGAACCGGTTTAGAGTGACTGACGAGCGGTCTGTATGCTGGAATTAGAATGACAGAGATGTGGTCTGAGTAGCCAAGGTGGGGGTGGGACTCCACATGGTATGCTCTGGGGAATGTTTGTGTAAACGAGATCCAGCCCCTCTCGTTGAAAAGTCCGCATGCTGATGGAATTTAGGGAGCAATGATTTGAGATTTGCATGGTTGAAATCTCTGGCTATAATAAACAGTCCATCGGGGTGAGCATTCTGAAGATCGCTAATAGCCCCATAGAGTTCACATAGAGCCCCCTTAGCATTAGCGTTGGGGGGAATGTACAGTCCAACAACAAAAACAGTGGTGAATTCCTGAGGTAAATAAAACTGTCACGAACTCCACAAGCAATATACAGTAACTAGAAACAAGCTTCTATATTATTGTGTTTTTTTGTAAACACACACACCGCGAGTCTTATCACACACAGCTGCATTTCTGTTAGCACCAAGCGAGGTGAGCACGAAGCTTCTCCAGCACATCGTCATGTCGGTTGGTTGGTTGTTGCATGATTTCTGTACTGTAATAGTGTCTGGCATGAACACTGCTGTCTCTGGTGTCCATATACCCTGAAAAGTCGGGATAAAGACGTGAGAATAGCACTGTTTTGGATCTGGAGTGGCCGCTGTGTGCTACTGCTGTGCCATCATCTTGGATCTCTGTAAACAGAGGGAACAAGCTGAGAGTTGTTTACTTTCCAGGTCACTCTGGCTGAATCTGAGGAGAAACACAAGCAGGCGATGGAGTCCATTGAACAGATGCAGAAGCAGGATGCTGACCTGAAGTCCGAGGTGGACACACTGAAAGACACAGTGCAGGAGTTGGGCCACCTGCTCACTGAAAAACACATAGAGTGCACTGACACAGCAATGGTAAGTGAGGAAATCCTTTCCTCATAAGCAGTTCCTTCAGAAATAAGGTAACTTCACAGGCTTTATGTATAAGAACGAAAGAAAAAATTCACTTTACTTTAAGATGCTAGTTTTGATATTGACTGTTGAAGTTATATTTGTGAACATGAAGCACTGAGGTTTGAGCTTCTTTTCGCTGTGGCTGTGTTTTAGTTGTATGAGACAGAGAAAAAACTTCGCAAGCATGTGCAGTCCGAGTACAAACAGAAGGAGGAGAAGTTTAATCAGGAAACCAGCTCTCTGAGGGTAAACTTTTCTCCTCAACCTTTACTGTGTTTGTTGGTGTCCAGTGTTTTTTAGTCCTGTTTTTGAGGGCGTTTTGGTTTTGTTGAATGTCCAGGTCGCTCTGAATGAAGCCGAAAGGAAATACGAGCAGGTGATGGAGTCCAATGAGCAGCTGGAGATCAAGAACTCCAAACTGTGGTCCGATATGAGGTTAATGCAAGATGCCATGCTGGAGCTGGATGTAGAGCTCTCTCTGACCCGGATACGCTATAATGAACTGAAGATGGTAAGTGAGAAAAATCCTTGCATTAAAGTGTTCGTTTAGAGGTATGTGAGGACTCATGGTGATCATAATGCAATGAGGAGTTATTTAATGAATACAGAAATGTATTTTAAATAGGAAATGCAGGTTTTTTATTGATTACATTGTAGACATGAACCTAGAGCTCTCGAGTCTGAACCTCTTTTTGCTGTGTTTTAGGAGTGTGAGTTAAAGAAACGTGAGTTGAACAACTTGCAGTCCAAGCAGAATGAGATGGAGGAAACATCACTGAAGGTGAGTTTTACTTATTATGAGTCCAATACATCGTAATCCATTCTGAGGATTACTGCATACTGAGCAGTTCCTCCATTTTTAACTTCATATTTGAGCTTCTATTTTTTAAAGACGTTAGCTCACAAATTCAGCTAGATAATGTGGGACATGGGGGAAACAGTTATTCAGTGATGGAGCTCTGATGTTTAATCTATTTTCTCTCTGCTTGTCACTGCTAATACAAGCAAGCTGTACTTAACCATCGAGCAGTGTTAAGTTGGTTGGATTGGGTTAATTGTTTCATGTTTCGATGATTTTTTTAAACTGGAACTAGGATTTGTTTCGATACTAGTCCTCATTTAGACACTGGATCTTATATTAAATTTATTTAAGGCTTAACTTTTAACATTACTTACTTTAGTCCATGTGGTGCAAGTCCCCAGTTTCTTCTTCACTAAAATTCACAGTACTTTGTAGTTCCTACTTTCTAACTGACGATTAAACGTCTCCATGGCTGTATTTTAGGAGTGTGAGAGAGAGAAGGAGGCTCACAGTGTCCTGAAGTTCGATCAGATGACTTCAACACATCACGAGGAGTTACTACACGTAAGTGTTTCATCTCATGACTGCTTGAGTGTGTGTGTGTGTGTGTGTGTAGTTCTTTTTATTCCAAATAAGAGACAGAAGATGTGAAACAGTAAATAAAGCTCTGTTTGTTGAATTTTCAGGCCATTCAGGCTAAAGCTACAGGGCTTCACAGGGAAGTGACGGAAGGTGACCTGAAGAGGGATGAGGATGAGTTGAACAAACTGCGAGAGACAGTGCAGCAGCTGGAGAGAGAGCTCTCTGAGTCATGCAGGAAATGTGAAGAGATAAAAAGAGTAAGCATTAAAAAGTTTGCATTAAACAGTTCGTTCTGAATGAATGAACATCTATAAGATGCTGGGTGTCTTTTTTTTATGAAAGGAAGTGACATATTGTAGATGAATTTATTGTAGGACATTGTAGAAATATTAAGCAGTCAAGTTTAAACCTTCTTGGCCTGTTTTTTTATGGGAGGAGGATCGCAGTATCCAGATGCTTCCGTGCAGAAAGATGATGGAAGTGTTAGAACAGTTCAGTGAGTTAATAAATGTCTCCATGGCTGTATTTTAGGAGTATGAGAGAGAGAAGGAACATCACAGTGTGCTGAAGTGTGATCAGATGTCTTCAACACACCTCATGGAGTTACTACAGGTAAGTTTTATCTTCTCATGTTACCATGACTGCTAGTGTGTGTGTGTGTGAGTGTGTGTTCAGGATCTTGACAGATGATGATCCTCAGTAGTGTCAGATTGCGTGCATTGATGTAAATAATGGCGACAAGCTTTACGTTTTGAACTTGCAGGTGTCTCAGGCTGAAGCTGAGGAGAAATTTGAGTACATTGCTCAGCTGGAAAATGAGAACTCTGACCTGAAGTCCCAGGTGAAGACATTGCAAGACTCACTGCAGGGGCTGAGCTGTCTGCTCGCTGAGACGCGCAAGAAGTGTGAAAAGGAAAAAGAGGTAAAATCCTTACATTAACCAGGTCCTTTAGACACCATGTCAGGACTCATGGTCCTCATGAGTTACAACACAAGCTACACACACCTTAACAAAATCTCAACTGTATTATTAATTAATTTTTTTAACTGAATAAAAGTGGTGCATTGTAGATGTGAACATTAAGTCGTAAGTCTCTTGCTCCATGGTTGTGTTTTAGAAGCATACAGCAACGAAGGGCATCCTTCAGTCCGTGCAGACCAGGACCAGAAAACGGGAGAGATTTTTAATTCAGAAAAGAAAAGCCATTCAGGTACGCGTCTTCTAAACAAATCACAACTGTGTGTATGTGTGTGTATGTGTGTGTGTGTGTGTGAATTCCCCCAAAGTATCTGAATGTGTATGTAGGAGTGAATAAAGACACGAAGCTTTGAACCTTTCAGGAATCTCTGGCTGAACTTGAAAGAAATTATACGGCGGCAATGGAGAGAAATACTCAGCTGGAGAATGATAATTTTAACTTTATTACTGAAGTGCACTTAATGAGTGAACAACTGCACGAAATGAGAGAAGAACTCTCTGCGACCCAGAGGCTGTTAGAGCAGACATCGTCGGTGAGTGGAAAAAAAAATCCTTACGTTGACCAGTTCCTGTAGCGGTAATGTGAGAAGCGGTGATGTTCATGTTACAGGTTATATGGGCTTGAGCAAAGTAAAGTTGTATTTTTCTTAAATAGAAGTGGTGCGTTGTAGATGTGAACATTAAGCACACAAGTCTGAACCTCTTCTGCTTCATGGATGTGTTCTAGGGGCTACAGCTAAAAACTCACCGGCTCAGTCAGATAGAATCCACCTGGAAATGTTTTAGTGAAACTGTGATGAAGGTAAGCTTTATTTATTTTTTTTTAGAAAATTAAAAAAGCCTAAAATCCAGTCTGAGTGCTATTGCAAGCGATGTCTTGAATTTGTACCTCCTATATTTTAAATTCATTTGGTACTGAAGCTGTTTTAGTCGCCAGATCTCCTTAAGAGCTTTTTAAAAATGTCAGTTTTATCCGCATGGTACCAAGTCCTCAGTTTCTACTGAAGTAAAGGAGAATTTAGCAGTTTAGTACTGAAGTTTCTGCTCCATTGCTGTGTTTTAGGATCATGAGGCTGAGTGTCTCGCTCACGGAGTCCTGAAGGGGCAGTACAGTGAATTGAAGCAACAACACGACAAGTTGCAAGAGGTAAGTTTCGTCTCGTTAGGTCCTGAAAGCGGTTCTGTACTGTGTGTCAGTTATGGGTCAGAAAAAAGAATATAGACCCTTCAGGCATTTCACACTTGTTTATAAAATAATTAATAATATTCAAGCCTCAAACTAGTTCTGATCTTGTGAACTGTGTGTGAGGACTCCTCATGTTCATGCCCTAGGCCTTTAATAATGTTTTAGAAAAATAGCAGAAGAAATAAAAAAGTAAATACCACAGTGTCCTGAGGTTTGACCAGTAACAGAGCCTCCACTACAATGCCCCTGGGGAATGTCATCATTGTCTAATGAGTAACAAACTAGTTTGTAAAGCCAACACAAAGGCTCACTCTGCCCTGACCACTACAACAGTAAAGCCACTGGGCTGATCGAATTTTCGTGTTCACTCGGAGAAGATGTCTGAGTCGTGCTGCTGCTGCTATCTCTGAGCTGGTATCTGAGAAGAGTGGGGGAAAAACACAGTGAGACAGTGACTGAATAGCAAAAGACTTTAAAATTTACTGAGGGAGTATTTATACAGTAGAAAGGTGTAGTATTCAGCGTTATCTACATGCAGCATTGATAAACAGAGACGTTAGCAGAAACAGATGTGGTGGTATCTACTGACGGTCTGATGAGTTTGTCATGGAGTGTCTGGTCTCGGCACATGTTTATCAGAACAAAATGGAAAGAATGTCATTACAGTCAGCTCATAGCCAGGGTCTCAAGGATCCTGCCCTGTCTATATAGGCTTATTAGGGGAACATGGGGTAAAAGTAGGGGAAGTAGTTAGGAGTAGGGAGAGACGTTAGAATTTAATGACCACAGGGAAGGAGAGTAAGGAGAGAGTGTAGCAAAGTATGGAGAGTCATTAGGGTGTAACGATCAGAGAATGTTAGGGGAAAGTGGACCTGTGAAGAGGTCTTGATCTTCTTAGGGATGGATGAAAAATAGGAGACAGGTTGTGCTTAAGACCTCCATCTCTGTTGAGAGAAAATTTTCCATCTGGATATAGATGACTTTACTCCTCTCTCAAACCATCTGTCTTCTCTGTCTAAGATGTCTACCTTATCGTCCTCAAATGTGTGTCCTTTGTCCTTCAGATGAAGATACTCTGCTGATTCTGGTCTTGAGGTATTGCTCCTTCTGTGTAGTACTTGTTGTGTCTCTACAGTGTAGAATTCTGAAAACTGCACTGGACCACTCGTATGTGGTGTTTTCCAAAAATCCTTTTTAGCTTGTTGGACACTCCAGGTATGTGAGGAAATATGAGGTTTTTCATTGGCTCTGGGTCTCAGCTCTATCTATCACCTGGAAGGAGTTGAGTGCCTTCTTCTCCACATCCTCCATGTATAGGTTGGCCACAATAAGTGACAGCGGGAAGCCCGTGGTGAAGCCATGTTTCTGTCTGTAGAAATCACCTCTGAAAGTGAGGTAGACACAGACCTGTTAAGACACAGGTTTAGGAGAGAGCAGATCTAGTCTGGGTTGATGCTTCTTCTAGGGTTGAGGCTGCTGTCGTTGTCCATTGGTGGAATCCTGCCAACTTCCCTCAAACTGAAGAAACTTCTCGGACGAGTAGTGAAACATTTTGAGCTAACAAGAAAGAAGTCCAGTTGACATGACTCAACCTGGAGAACCTCACCTAGATAACTGAGAATCTTCACGTACTGTAATATTAAAATTAAGTAATGTCATGGTGTCTGAGTTTAAGACAGGTGACACTAGGTGGACATAATGTTGCTTATGGAATTTAAAGTGAAGAAAACCTGATGTAATTGAATCAGAATCAGCTTTATTGCCAAGTACTGTGGGTTTTAAACGTACAAGGAATTTGTCTTGGTGTATTTGTTCACACCAATAAAAAAGAAAAATATAAAGAAAAATCTAAAAATTTGAAGAAAGATTAACTGTGTAGAAAATATAGATTAATATATACACTGTGTAATTGTGCAGTATTATATTGTATGCTACAGTCAGTGCAGAAATGAGTAGGAAGCTATGGCTATCTGAACTGTGTGTGTTAATGTGACACATATGAACACAACAAAGGGGATAAGAGTAGGTTCTGCATAATGCTATCTTACTTGATATGAAACATGTAAAGGAGATTTACATGGGTACAAGTGGAAGCCTGGCTTTCCCTAAAACCTAAGAAATTGAAATATGACGTTAAAAAGTATCTACATTGTTCATCAGTCATTTAATATTTTAGAGAGAGAGAGGAGTTTTTACATAGAAAAACCATTACATGACAAGCCGTGTGTAACCTTTAACCAAAGGAGTGGACGGTTGTAAGCAACCATCGGTCACTGAAATGGTGGTGAACATGTCAGACTAGACATATGAGTTCCAGTGAGAAGTGCATGGAGGTGCAGTAGTGCGTAGTTTGTTTTGCTATTTTTTTTTGCTACAGACATTGCAAGTTCATTAATTTCCATAATTTGATGGTAATAAGTCTAGCAAGCTGCCACTGCTTTCTTCACCTAGTAGATGAGCTACAAAAACAGACTGCCTATTATACTACAACCTTACAAAATATTACTTATTAGGTCCCCATGATGCACAAATCCAGGGTTGCCAGTGTTTTTACTCCAAATTGGGCTACTTCTATAAACATGTGTTTCAAGTGCAGACTTAGAATTTGATGTGTTTTAGGATCCATGTTTAGTATGCGCATTATGCAGAAAGTGGTTTATTGTACATGTGTTCACTGATTCTAAATCTTTTTTTATTTTCTCAACTGCTGTGTTTTAGGAAAATGAGCGCTTGAGGGAGGAGTGTGAAAAATTAAAACAACGCCATGGGTCACAAATGGTACGCTTTTACTCTCAGGTTACGACATTTGTTCCTTTGTCCCTAAAACATTCAGTTTGTTCTGATAAATGATGAGTCGAGTTCTCAACAGTGTGTGTGTATAAATAAGTAAAGTTGGTTGTCTGACCTGATGTCCCAGACCCAGCAGCTGGAGCAAGAGCTCACCACGATGCGGAGGAAGTATAATAAGATAAAGAGGGTGAGTGAGTGCAGAAATCCTTTAATCACTTCTTTTAGAAATAATACAAGGACTTTTGTGCTGCGTGATGAGTTAAACCACAGGCTATTTAAACTTACACTGACAGAAAAAAGAAACCCACATCTTAAACTATAAACAGACTAAATCGACATAAATAGACTTTTTCATTAGTTTAAGACTATAAGTATCCCGTTGTAGAGATGAAAATTATTCAATCCGTTACGAAACTCTTCTGCTTCATGGCTGTGTTTTAGGAGAGGAAGAGAGAGCAGGAGGATTACAATCTCCTGAAGGTGCGGTGCCAACAGATGGAGGAAACTTTACAAGAGTGTGAAAAGTTACTAAAGGTAAGTTTTTCTTATGTCTGCTGAAGTACACTGTGTTAGCTGTGCGTCAGAAAAGTACATTTAAAGGTGAAGTACCTCTGGCCATTTCTCACATGAATATTTAAAAGCAAACATTTAAGCTTCTCTATGACCATCTTACTATATTAAATCTGTATTTTTCTCACAGATCCACTCCACAGATCTTGGATCCAAAGACAGTTCCCTGTAGCACAAGTAACTGTCGAGGGCCGTGTTTAACACCTGGATAAACAAAGTCATATGATGATGGTGTAATAGTACTTACTATAAACTATTAATGTGGGTGGAGGGGAGGACTTGGGTCATTAAGGCCCAAGACAGAGCAGTCAGGTGTGGGTGAGTTTTGGGCTCCTGAGAGCTCAGCTGTAAGAGCCTGTAGCTCCAGGGTGGCTTCAGAGGGCACCTGAGCATCGGCTGAGGTCTTGGAGGAGCCCTTGGTTAATCTCTGTTATTACAGTGCCTTGCAAATGTATTCACCCCCCTTTTTCAAGTTTTGTTGCCTCACAACCTGGCAATAAAATGGAAGGTTTTTTGTTTGAATTGAATTGTTTGAAGGTTTGCATCATTTCATTTGCAGAACATGCCCACAACTTTGAAGATGTGATTTTTTTTTTTATTGTGAAGCAAACAACAAATAGGACAAAATAACAGAAAACTTCAGCGTGCATAACTATTCACCCCCCTAAAGTCAGTACTTTGTAGAGCAAGTACTGCAAGTACTACAGCTGCAAGTCACTTTGGATAAGTTTGCACATCTTGCCACTGGGATTTTTGCCCATTCCTCAAGGCAAAACTGCTCCAGCTCCTTCATGTTGGATGGTTTCCACTTGTGAACAGCAATCTTCAAGTTTGACCACAGATTCTCAACTGGATTGAGGTCTGGGCTTTGACTAGGCCATTCCAACACATTTAAATGTTTCCCCTTAAACCACTCGAGTGTTGCTTTAGCAGTATGTTTCGGGTCATTGTCCTGCTGGAAGGTGAACCTCCGTCCCAGTCTCAAATCACAGGCAGATTGAAACAGATTTTGCTCAAGAATATCCCTGTATTTAGCACCATCCATCTTTCCCTCGACTCGGATCAGTTTCCCAGTCCCTGCTGCTGAACACAACATGGTGTTCTTGGGGTGATAGGATGTGTTGGCTTTGCGCCAGACATAGCGTTTTCCTTGGTGGCCAAAAAGTTCAATTTTAGTCTCATCTTACCAGAGCACCTTCCTCCATACATTTGGGGAGTCACCCACATGTCTTTTGGCAAACTCAAAACATGCCTTCTTATTTTTAACACTAAGTAATGGCGTTTTTCTGGCCACTCTTCCATAAAGCCCAGCTCTATGGAGTGTTCGGCTTATTGTGATCCAATGCACAGATACACCAGTCTCTGCTGTGGAACTCTGCAGCTCCTTCAGGGTTACGTTTGGTCTCTGTGCTGCCTCTCTGATTAATGCACTTCTTGCCCAGTCTGTGAGTTTTGGTGGGCGGCCCTCTCTTGGCAGTTTGTTGTGGTACCATGTTCTTTCCATTTGAACATGATGGATTTGATGGTGCTCCGGGGGATCATCAAACATTTGGATATTTTTTATAACCCAACCCTGACTTGTTCTTCTCAACAACTTTGTCCCTGACATGTTTGGAGAGCTCCTTGGTCTTCTTCATGGCGTGATGTCTCTTGCTTAGTGGTGTTGCAGCCTCTGGGCCCTTTCAGAAAAGGTTATAACAGGTTATAATGTAACAAAACATGAAAAATGCCAAGGGGGGTGAATACTTTTGCAAGGCACTGTATGTTGGTTATGAAACTTTGAGTTCTGATGCTTGGGTTCTCCGCTCTGGGGCCTCCTTGGAACTCGGAGCAAACTGCAGTTCTGCATGTTTCATGCAGTACTGAACCCTCTACCGACCACACATGATGCTCTGCTCTTCCTTCTGGATATAATGATGGACATGATCTACTTCTGCTTCTCAGTCCTCGTGCTGTCAGGAGGGCAATTAGGGCTAGTCGTTCTCAGCAGTGATTGAATGAATACCCTCACCACAAAGAGAAGAAAAAATTAAGACATCTGGAGTCTATCAGGGCGAGTAGAGAAAAGAGAACCTCAGTGATGTTTACATTGGGTACAGGAAGTACTAGGTCATTGCTATCATATGACTTTGTGAAAAAAGTCTCGGCATACGCACACAAAACTTTATCCAGGTGTTAATCACTGGTCCTGGTGGTTAGAAGCAGTGACATGGATCAAACACCAACCACCAACAAGTGCTCATAATGAAGACAACAGAAAAAATAAAAATGATTTGATTAAATTTGTGCAGTTATAACCAGTTCATCTGTGGGTTTATCAAAGCTATTGAATTTATTCCATTCACTTTAAACAGGTTGTTTTTTTTTCTTAAATCACATCTATTTTAATGAATTAATTCTTAATACTTATTGAACATCTATCCAATATGGCGGCAGGCCATTGGCATGCAGCGGCTACTCTAGATCCAAAAATTTTTAGAGCACGTCAGTATTGTTCAACATCAACCGTCAATAATTTAAGATTTTTTTAAAAAAAAGACATTATATCACTTAAGAGGAGTATGCTCCGAAATCCAGACTTTCCCAATAGAGGATGGGTTCAATTTTCAGTCTGGTTCCTCTCCAGGTTTCTTCCTCAGATCATCTCAGGGAGTTTTTCCTCACCATCACCTCTGGCTTATAGGTTAGGCATAAATATGAATTTAAACTCATACATTTTAATGATGTTACAATAAAATGAAATTGAAGTGAAATTAGAGCATTACTATGAAAGGAAGAGCTGACAGAAGGTCTAGGTGATAATGGTTATTAGAATAAAGTTTTTTAGAGGAATGCATTCTGCTTCGTGACAGTTTCTTGGTTAGCTGCTGTATTTTCCATTTCTGTTGGAAAGCTCCACTATAAGCACAGAGATATGAAACGAGAGTCGCTGGAGGGACGGTATACTGCAGTACGAAAAAGAAAGGAGATCTGGATTTAAGGTGGAATGCAGTTTTCCCTCTGATCATGCAATTTTTATCATTTAGGTCAACAATCTAACAATATTATTAAATGGTAGATTCTGCATTCACAATTCAGTTAGGATTATATTTTTAATTGTTGTCATGTTCTGTTGAGATTTGTTTTGGTGTGAATAAAATAGAGCTGCACATTTATTTATTGTTTCTATATTAAAAAGAATTTTGTGTTCACTAACCAGACAAACTGTGTACAGATGTACATTATCCTTCAGGCAACACGGAAAGCAGCCTCTGTTCCCTAGAGCCAGTGGAGAGGAAAAACCAACAAAAGCAAAAAGCATTTATTTTATACAAACCTCCTAATCTAGATAGCTGAACTTCCCTCTGTAACGGATTTAAATCCCAAGAGGTCTTCAACTGCTGACTGAATATTCATGACATTGTGTGTGTGTGTGTGTGTGAGAAAAACATGGTGCAAAAGAATCTTAATTATGGATTGAATGAAGTGTTTTATAACCAAAACAGACACAAAACATCCCAAATTCTATGAATTTAGAATCTGTGTTCAAAGTCCGACAGTCTACTGCGGCATTATAACTATTATGCAGATAAAGATATTGAAACATCTATTGTTTTTCTGTCAATGACATCAGATGCAGGGAATCGTGATTAAAACCTTTATTTATTTTATTTATTTATAACAGAGTATGATAAAAAAAATGCTTTGATTTGGTTTTATTGTAAAGGACATTCTTAAGCTTCAGAAGTAAAAGGATGCATCATGCATCATCTCCATATTCTTACATACAAATCCAACTATCCTCCAGCCTGCCCTAACCAAATTTTGGAAATAAATGATTGAACCAGAACCCAATTCAATTCAGCATACAAGATTTCACAAACTCGGACAGCTGCACATTTATAACTATAGAGAATAAGAAAAAAAATCTCATCAGGATAACAGCGCGTAAAAAATATGTAAATACTTAAATAAATGTAAATATAAAGCTCTTTAAAAGTGTTTCAATTCCGCTGCCTATGTCAGTTAAAACTTGCTTCCACTTCACTTAGTGATGATAGCAACTGCCTTCTTTATCCAGGTGTTGTTGCTGAGCAGAGACAGCATGAAGCGAGCAACATCTGATCTGGACACAGACTGACCGACAGGGAAACCGTTCTCATCAGGAACATAGTAACCTTCATGGGCCTGGAAATCTTTGTCTGTGAATAGAAAAGGAATAATTCCTAAATGTCTTATTGTTAATAAGTTTAATGAAATCCTTATCTATCTTTTTAACATCAATAAGAGATGTTATGGCACTGACTGGGTCAGTAATGGGATTCAGGATAATGCTCTCTGCCACAATGCAAAATGTTTGTTTTTTAATAATGGAGGAACATGACAAAGAGTTCAAGGTGTTGACCTCCAAATTCCCCAGATCTCATTTCAATTGATTTCAATGCAATTTAGATGACTTCAATTTAGATACTTCAATCAGTCCATCTGGTAAAACACATCTGGCCACAGTTAGTCACAGAGATTACAATGATTCCACATTCTGATTTTAGATGTGAACATTAACTGAAGCTCTTGACCTGTATCTGCATAATTTTATGCATTGTGCCGCTGCCAAATAATTAGTTGATAAATAAACTGGACAGTGTTGTACTTATTCACAAATTGTGTATCCAGCCTGACCACATCACAGTCAAATGAGAAAGAAATGAACTAAAAAGGACTAGCAGTTCCATCCATGCTCTATGCTTTCCAACAAACGAGGCTGTATCTTATGTGAACTTGTAAAATGTTACAGCATTTAAGAAAGCAGTCCAGTTTTGCTAGCCCACCTGTAACTGGAGTATTCTGCAGCCCAGGTGGCCTGACAACAGTCCATTGAATGTCCTCAGTCTTCTCCAAAAGCTTCTCCATCTCATACATGTTGTTCAAAACACTACGAATTATCGGCAGCAGCATGAAGCGAATGAAGAAAGAAGAGTTGGTCCCTGAATTAGCTGCAAAAAAAGCACATAATTTATGATGAAATGACATCACAAAGTGCTGCAAAGTTCTGCTGTAATCCTGCCATCTGAAATGAAATAAAAGGCAACGTTTTTGCCTATCATGTATATCAATGCATTAAATGCACAAACCTTTAGTAATTAAAATCTTTTCTCAGAGCTAGAGCACTTACGGTCCGT
Organism: Hemibagrus wyckioides; assembly: GCF_019097595.1. Lineage (NCBI taxonomy): Eukaryota > Metazoa > Chordata > Actinopteri > Siluriformes > Bagridae > Hemibagrus > Hemibagrus wyckioides. The sequence continues at coordinate 12,021,755 of NC_080731.1, forward strand.
GTACCATGATGTCATAGTAACGATTCGATTCACTTTGACTTCTCGCATTGCATCGAGGGTTGCCGTCATTGACTCAGTGTAGCCGGTTACGCCATAGAAAAAAGATGGCGGGAACCCAAGACATGACATAACAGCATCCTGTCCCTCAAAGTGTGGCTTCAGACTGTCTTTAGAGAAAATATTTGCCTCGACCACCTGTGTGATAAAAGATGTTTTTAGGTGATAAGGAGTTACAACCATAAATACACGAATGACCATCATATATTAAATGTATACGATAACGTGATGAATTATGTAGTTATACTCTGTATAATCATTAAACAGCAAATTTATTATACTAAATAGAGGCCTGTTATGTGACTATGTGAAGCCTTATGTATTCATATACAGCTATATTTCATTTGCATAATCATTGTGGATTTAATGTTTCCATTTCTATGGCAATAATACAAACCACATTTAAAAGATGATAATTAGCATAATGTAGCACTTATAAATGATACAAGCATATCATAAACATTTTAAGTATATACAGATTTTCTGGCAGGATTTCACTTGACCTTGACCTTTCAAATCATGAAAATATAGCTCCACAACAGCCATGTTCTCTTAAGCTAATAAATAAATATCCGCTATATTTCACTGTTGTCAGTTTTAATGAAAACAATTTTCTTCAAAATATTTTAATGTAATTAAAAGCTGCATTAAAATGGAATTAATTATACTGATTATAAAGTAGAATTATAGAATTTCAGAGATATATCTTTAAAAAATGTGAATGGTTGTTTTATAATTTCTGTTTACATTCTTTCATGCAGGAAATCCAGCAAACACAGTTTACACAGTAAACAGAGGAGCCTGAGCGAGTCCGAAGATGACTTATACAAATGTTGAGACTGCTCTTTTAAGGTTAAATTGGGTATTTAAAGGAATTCCTGGTGTACCTTAAGGTTCTCATGGTTTATTGTCAGTTTGGAAGGATTCCTCACGACGGCTGTGATACTGTGTCCCTGCTGGAGAGCCTGGTTTACCAGATTCTGCCCCGTCTGTCCTGTAGCTCCAAGCACTGCAATCTTCATCTTCCTTTCACTTGAACAAAACTCCTACAAAAGAGAAACAAAACATTCATTTCATCGTCCACTGCGAAAACACTGTGGTATCAGCTGCAAACTCTAAACAAAATAATGCAGCATTCAGAATATTCATTCAGCAGGCTAATAGACTAAACTGGTTTTACATACTAGGTGTGTATACAAGGTTTCCTTATGGTAGTTATATAACAGCTCTTTGGTAGTTATGCAACAGCTGGTTTGTTGTTATTGTTGCTGTTGCTTTGTTTTGTTTGATAAATCCACAGCTGTTGCGGCTCTACATAGGATACTGAAACCATGGTGCGTATATATTTAAGTATTATGAGCCTACTGAACTACTGAATAGCCATCTAATAGAAGACAAGACTTATTTCTTGTGTAAACATTGTGTAAATGTGGAAGTTCTGTCTATTAGTGTTTATGGAAAGAACACGGTATTCCGGTGTGTATCCTCTCCATGACACTAATGCAAACGCTTTTAAAAGCTTTTAAATATATTTTGCACGACACACACACACACACACACACACAGAAAGTGTCACTTCACGCTTCAACTATTTCAGTCTGAACGCTGCACTCTCAGAGAAAGTATGAACCTGTTAATATATATATATATATATATATATATATATATATATATATATATGATTTTATTTCTATGATCTACTTACACACTGATGCACCGTCTTCTCAAATGTTATATATTGTCCAGACACTTCCGCTGCCGCCCACACGCACGACTTGTTATGTCAGGTTTTGTTTATTCACCAGGGGGCGCTATTTCCTCTCTGAGTTTTCTAGAAAAACGCAACAAAAGATTATTGAGGTTTAAGCACGATTCTTTTATACTACTGCCTATGGGTGGATTTTTTTATCTGTAAACTTTAGCTCTGTGAGAAACCACGCCAGCTTTCATTTTACATAAAGAAATAAAACTAGTTATCTTAATAATAATAATAATAATAATAATAAAAACTTTGTCACTAAGTTAGGAGATATTTATCATATAGAAAGTTTTGAAATTATTTAATCATTTTTCATATCTTGGTAAAGTTTACAACTTCTATGCATAGTGTCCAATAAGTTTCAAACTATAAAATACACTCACAAGTCTCATAGACTCATAAATACATTGTATATGCGACCTTAATACTCAAACTGCTGCCACAAAATACGTGAGCACACAATTGTATAGATTGTCTTTGTATGCTGTACCAAGATTAAGATTTCTTTTCATTAAGAGCCCTAAACCTGTTCCAGCAAGGCAATGATCTTGATGCTGATCACTAAACAAGATCCGTGAACACATGTTGTATTAATGTTTCCTACACAGAGCCTTGATCCCAAATAAACACCTTTGGGATGCTGATTGCACTCCAGGCCTCACTAATGTTCTTTGTGACTGAATGATCATAAAGCCCACACTCCAAAATCTGGTGGAAAGGCTTCCCAGGAGATCGGACGTTATTATAACAGCAAAAGTGGACTGAATCTGGAATGGGATGTTCAACAAACACATATGGGTGTGATAGTCAAGTGTCCATTAAAAACACATCAGAAAGACATCTGAAAGTGTCAGAGTCTAGATTTGGTATATGGTTCTTAAACCTCTTGCTGTCAGGGACTCCATTACAAAAATAGGAATTTGCTCAATACAGATTTATTTTATGAGTATAATCAAATCATCCAATCATACTGGAGATATTTATTAATTATTATAATTATTAATATTAGAATTAGATATCAGTTCAAAAAATTAGATATCAGTAGATATTACTACTTTCAAGTTATAGGCCCCTTTAAATGACCCATCAAGCAGCTAAATAACTATAAGAACTCAATAATAAAGAGAATAACTTCAGTAATAGGCCACCGATTAACAGAGTGCAAGTCCAAGTATATTATGGAAAAAAAACTGGATGGATGAAACACTCAGTTGATAAACAAAACCATAAACCAGGTAAAATAAGGATCAGTTAGCCTGTTTGGTTATAGTGCTATCATTCACTCTGTGTCTCTGTGTTACTGAAAAAATAGCAAGCAAGCCATGGCACTCATTGTTTATTGTCTTTTGTAGTCCAGTGATGTCATGTTATAACTGAGAAGGATCTGTCCATATACGGCATGTGTTTTACCGTAAATATAATAAACATTTCTGATTATATTCTGATGATTTCAGCAAATAAAGTGTTTACAGGAAATGAGTGAATGAACGAATGAGTTAAAATATCCCAACAAAAATATCCTGCCAGGATATTTGTTGGGATATTTTAACTTATATATTTTATGACTATAAATATACACTGATCAGGCATAACATTATGACCACGGACAGGTGACGTGAATAACACTGATTATCTCCTCATCGTGGCACCTGTTAGTGTGTTGGGATATATTATGCAGCAAGTGAACATTTTGTCCTCAGGTTGATGTGTTGGAAGCAGGAAAAATGTGCAAGCGTAAGGATTTGAGCGAGTTTGACAAGGGCCAAAGTGTGATAGTAGTAAGTAGTAAGTAAGTACGTAGTAGAATACAAAAAGTTAAATTAAACGTAGCAGTGCAGATATGAAACACAGTTGTGGATTTAACCATATTTAAAGCACTATTTCAGTACACACTGCCAGTGGATAATAAATATGAAGGACCTTGTGAGTCTACATTATATAGAACGTCTATATAAATAGACAAGTGACATGCGTCCTACCTGAAGACTATCAAATATGGACTTAAAGACACGCCCACGTTTACATCCACAATCTTCTAATAAAGCGGTGTGGTCTCATTTTTATACGGACTCGACGACACGCCTACATTTCCAAATATGATCTCAAAGCCACGCCTTCTCTCTGACACAACTTGAACGGGGAAGTTTTGTCAACATGTAGAGATGAACACTAGAAGCCGGTTGCATTCAGTGGCACCTAAAGCCACGATACAACACGGGCTGAAGAAAGGATGATCATGAAGTCCTGGGTGTTGTGGCTGCCGTTTGCATGGACGGTTTGCGGTGCGAACTTTTCCCCACCGGTGGTGAACGTCAGTCTGGACCAGGAACCGAAGCTGAGATGGTGGCCACTTAAAAAGCTCTACACTGAAGATTTCTTACAGAAAGCAGCTGCTCAGGTCATAGAGTGAGTGAGTCTCATACTCTGTTATTTTTTTTATTTTTTATTTTTTATTGTTTGACCAATAATAAAGTGTAGTCTGCAAGTTTTGACCCTTTGCGTTATTTTTCTGTAGCTATCCATCTTTAGTTTTTAAGTGCTTTTATAAGACACTGAAAGCTTAAACCTACAGGTGTTTAAAAATAATGATCACATCTGGATTAACGAGATACCATACTTTCAGTAGTATTTTTTATTCTGTTGCATGTACCTGTATTTTATTATTATTATTATTATTATTATTATTATTATTATTATTATTATTATTATTATTTCTGTTTGTAATAAAGAGAGGTCTATAAAGACAGAATTTATTGAGACACTACAGGTGAATAGAATATTATTTTAAAACAATAGTTATCACTCTTGCTTGCCAGAAGATTGGTGGTAGAACTGGAAAAACATTTTATAGTGCTTCATCTAATTAAATATGAATACATTTGCATATTTTCTAATGCTAAAAATCTACTCTTCGGATGATCTAACAATTAATTTCATAGAAACATTTTCTAACTGTGGTATCTTGACCTAAATGAGTGCATAGATGTTTTTAAATACAACAACCACTTTGCCTTATCTATGTGGAATCTTTTTTCTTAGTTCTACTGTACCAGCATGGGTTCACCATGCTGTCAAACCTGTGGTGAGAGCTCTGGAGAAGTTTATCCCTCAGCCCTACGCTGATGAGATCAGAGGCATGGCAGCTTTCTATGGCTCTGACATCTCCGACATCCTCCTGCTCAACTTCGCCTATGAAGTTTCTGCGTATGTATGAAGTTTCTGATATGTTGCATCTCACATTGTACACATAATGGTCATATTTGCTTAGTCATAGCACTCAAATGAACCTTCAGTGCTACTAGATATAATTCGTTAGCTATACAGGAGTAATCAGGGCCAGAATACATAATGCCTCAGTGCCTACATTTTTGACCAAGATACGTATTTCATGCCTAGGGTTTCCACCATAGGCTCCAGATCCACTACAAAGAGTATAAAGCAGTTACTGAAAATAAATTAATATTTTGATCTATTTTATCCCCATCTTTCCCTCATGTTGTTATCTGGGAGTGAGATTTAAGGTGACTTTTTTAAGGTTTGTCATTAACTGCTTCATCCTGGTCAGAGTTATGACCCCTCTATGATATTCAGAGGACATAAGGAGGACATTGGCTAAATAAGTTAGCTTTTAGGGGCAGTGGTGGCTCAAGTGGGTAAGTGTGTGGGTTGTGGATCGGGGTTCAAGCCCCAGTGCCACCAAGCTCCACTGTTGGGCAGTTGAGCCAGGCCTAACTTGTATCTCTCAACAAGCAGCTCCAGGGGTGCTGTATCATAGCTGCCCTTGTGCTCTGACCCCAACTTCCTCAGCTGGGATATGCGAAGAAAAGAATTCCACTGTGCTGTAATGTATGTGTGACGATAATAAAGGCTTCATGCCCTCAGTTCTTTTAGATTCAAGATTTCATTTGCCACATCCTTATTATATATGCTGTATAGCTTACAGTGAAATGAAAGTTAAAATACTAAATGAAAAATAAAACTGAATATAAATAATAAGAAATAAAAAATATTTGATGTACAGTTATGATACATATGGTAACAGTACAGAATGTGTAAAAAGTATGGAAAAGTTATATACCAAATATGCAGTGTGTTGAAGCCTTTATGGACTCCTAAAGGTGGAGATGTCTGCATTGAGGAGTCTGGTGGCCTGAGAGAAGAAGCTCCTTCTGTGCATATTAGAAGGGATTATGAGACAGTTGTAATGGTATACAGTATAATATAACTACTTCAGTTTTCCTTTGGCATGGTACACCAGAAGAGGTTGATTTGCATCATACGGGTTGTCTTAGGTTTCCAATATTATTTGTGTGCTTTTGCTCATCTGTTATAGATTCTGCACCAGTATTGTGGCTCAAGGCACCAATGGAAACATCTTTCATGGGCGAAACTTGGACTACCCCCATAGTGTGCTGAAGAATCTTACCATTGATGTTCAGTTCATCAAAAATGGAGAAGTAACATATGCCTTACATATCTTAACATATCAGACTGCCTGTTTTGCATTAAAGTGACTAATTCAGATCATATCTTGTGTACAGTACCACTGCCATGATAGAGGAGATGAAGAATTCTTCACGTACATGAGAGAAAGTTAGCTGTTGTTAAAGACTGATATATTGCTGTGGCTCTTCTAGGTGGCCTACAGAGGCACAACTTTTGCTGGTTATGTCGGGTTGGTGACCGGGCAAAGTAAAAACAAGTTCACTGTGACTGGGAATCAGCGAGGTTAGTGCACTGACTGAAGTCTTTTTTTTTTACCTGCAGCAATTTTACATCCATTCAAACTACAACATTTCTCCTCACAGATAAGGGCCACTGGTGGGACAATGTCATTTCAGCCTTTTTGCTAAAGAATTCTCCAGTTAGCTGGCTAGTGAGAGAGGTGAAAACCAATCATTTTAAAGTACACCTACTTTAAGTCAATCAGATTTGTGTTTAACTTGCATTCCAACAAAATTAAATTGACATGATTTTCAAAATCAACTGCTTATCATTTGTGGTTGGTTGTGTATATTCCAGACTCTTGAGGAGGCCTCAGACTTCCTGAATGCAGCCATACAGTTGGCTAAAGTACCCATCATTGCTGATGTGTACTACATTGTGGGCGGTGCTTATCCAGGAGAGGGTGTGGTCATCACTAGAGACAGGAATGGCCCTGCAGATATTTGGCCTTTGGATACACTTCACGGCAAGTAAGCATCAACTGATTTTCCTTTATTCTTTTTATAATTTTTACCTTTTTTTACCCTTGCCTAAAGCCTAAATGTGGCCGCCTGCACAATGTAGAGAAATATACAGCTAGCAAAGCTTTTAAATCATCTGATTCAACACAAACTCCTCCTCCTGTTGTTGATCTTTCGGCTGTTCCCTATGTGTGTGAGGGGTCGCCACAGCGGACCAGCACAACAACTTGGCACAGGTTTTACGCCGGATGCCCTTCCTGACGCAACCCTCCCATTTTTATCTGGGCTTGGGACCGGCACTGCAAGAAACCTACCACTGAGCCACCAGCGCCCCTCACTTACAGTTTTGTAATAGACAAAAATTATACAAAAATACAAAATACTTTACATTTTATAATATTTGGCCAAAACAGAGAGCATACAGAAAGGGAATAACTAATAAAACCAAAGAGGTGCTTTTGATAACTGTTTCAGATAAGTTTTAGGTTGATTTTACTTTTCTAAGACTACTCTTTTTTCACCCTCCCTAAGAAATACCTTCAGTACACATGCATGGTTAGTATCAGGCAATGTCATATAATGCTTCAGTTTGATGTGTATAGCACTTTGTAATGTAAAGTAGCAGTACAGAATGTACAGAGGTGACAGTTGTGAGAAAAATAAGGAAGAAACCCTGAGAGGAAGCAGCCACAAAAGAGCCCCATCCTCTTTTGGGCTACGTGGCATAGTGAGAAAATCACTGTAAGTGTAACGTCAAAAGAGTAAAGTCTGTTGAAAGGATGTTCTTTACCTAACCATTGCATTTTATCATTGAACTCTTTTTTTGTAGCTGGTACAGGATTCAGACAAACAGCGATCACTGGCTGTCTCCTCCCATTCCAGACCATAGATTGTGCGTGTCCGACTCATTTTTTTTTTAAATAATATTCTTCACAGTTATTTCTGTCATCCTAATGTATCTTTCTGATTTAGAGAAGTGGCTATGAAAGCATTGAATGCTACAGGTGAAAGTAACCTGAATGTGAGCTCTCTTTATCAGGTAAACAGCTAATCCTTTCCAGTATTAATAGTTGATAATACAGAAATTAAAAAAAAAAAAAAACTATTCATCTCAAGTCCAATTACACGCTTGTTTTGTTGTAATTTTGATTCAGTGCAATTCATACAATCCTGTATACACTAACAGCTGTTTTGGAATAACCAGCATGCACAAACATGTCTTTGTTCAGAAGTGTTACTATTCGTGGCATTTTAACAGTCATCCTTTGACTGTAGAAACTAAATGCATTTGTTTGCTTCCTTTGAGACACGTGAAGCTATCCAACCATATCTTTTCAAAATGCTGCTTATGGTGCATTACAGGGCAGTGATGAGCAACATACTGTATATCTACCCTCTTCTGCGTATAGGAGCTCAAAGACCCCTGTAATCGGTTAATGTTGATATGATTGACAGGGAAGGGAAGCAGAGATCATGGCCAATTTTGCTTACTTGACTTTCATTGGGTCATTGTCAGGATTTGAACTAGCAATCTCCTAACAATTGTTCCTAAGCTGTTCCTTTAGACCAATTTGAGTGTTACATTACATACACTCACCAACATTAATCTAATTATAAAGCAATCACTTATTTACCTCTCCTAGATCTAGGATGTTTTATAGGCTGTTATAACCTTGTGTGATTTAATTGCCGTTGTTGTCTCTTCCTTCAGGTTTTATCAGTGCGTCCGGTGTGCAACAAGTAAGAATTCTCCTATTTGACTGTATTTGTGGAATGCAATTCAGGGTCAGATTGTTGTTCACACAACCTTTTATTGTTGGGCTAGAGCAAGAGTTTTGTATTTGTACTTTCACTTCCCCTATTGAAGTCAAACATATTTGCTCCATTTCCCGTTTTGACGTAAAGAATGGAATTAACTAGAGAATACAGTAATAAGGAACTAAATATGCCAAAATAGAAATTAATGACAGAAAAACATTTATTCATTGGTTGGTCTCAACTAAACCTATATATATATATATATATATATATATATATATATATATATATATATATATATATATATATATATATATATATATAGACATATATTTGATGTGATGCAATGCTATTTCACAAAAATGGACAAAAACTGTAGTAAATCGAACTGTTTTCTAATTTCATTGTTCATCCTGTGGTTAGTATAACGGTCTATACGACAGTGATGAATGCAGCTGCCCCAGAGGAGTACAGAACCGTGGTGAGAGAGGTATAAACACACCACAGTGCTTAGCACCATACATACCCCATGTTGTTAATTATCTACATAGTGCATGTATTTCCTATGGTCTTGTTTATGCATACACAAACTTAACACAAAATATTGTGCCCTTCTAAATTGTTTTCCAGAAAATCAGAATGAAAAGCTTGTTAGCATGTTCGTGAATTCACAGCATAATTTCTAGGCAGTATTAGTTGATACTCATGTGGTGTCTCAAATGCCAGAAAGTCAGGACTCCAGTGAATCAGTGATCATCAGTCGATTAGTATATGAAATCAAAGTCACCACAGTTTTTCACCACAAGTCTTATGACTCTGCCTTCATACTTTTTTGAGGAATCAGCAGCTAGTCAGATGCTTCGTCTTACAATTACATTTACCCTAGTTTTGGTTTAGCAATAATTATTCACCCGTTTTCTCTCAACTTTTCTCTCTTTTCACAGACATGTGGTTAGTCATTTGCGACTGAGTTCAATGGTCTAAACTAAAACTCTCACCAGACCCACACTATTTCCAAACTGACATACATCAGGACATTTTAAATGAGCCTACATATGTCAATTTTTATTTTTTATTTTATAATTGTTGTAATTGTTTATGATTGATGCTAATTTTATGTCTTGTTTTTGGAGATTATATTTGTGTAATGATGGCCACAACTCTCTGTGCCCCTGACCAGCAAGATCAATAAATTTCTAATTTACTAATTTAGTTTTGTCTTCCTTATATAACGGTTTCACATGTAATGTAAAGTTGAGATGTTTTCATGTAATCAGGGATCTAGGGATCCCCCAGGAGCAGCTGGAATCTGCTAGCAGTTATAGAGACAACTGGGCTAACCTTCTCAGCCTATTTTTCCTGCTACTCAGTGACTTCTCTGTACCTGGCGGCAGATTCCAGCATCTCCTGGAAGATCCCCAGATGTTCCCAGAACCTGCTTGAGAGATTATATCTCTCAGTTTTCTTGGGGATTTCCCAAGAAAACTGAGGAGCTGGAATTTTGACACCAGGAGGAGCTTCCAGGTATAAAGATGTCTGCACTTCTCAGCCATCTACCACTGTGACCCTTATCAGAAAAGTGGGAAATGAATAAATGAATGAATAAATGTTTCAGAAAGTGCTAATGGATGGTGTATATGCTAATGGATGGTAAATATTCCAATTTGCAGGATTCACCATGTATGTCTTATTATTCTAATTATTGTGTATTTTTTTTTATATCAATACATATCATATTAGTTAGGAGTGTGTGAATTAATGTGTGATTGGATCAGAAACCCTAAGCATCACCTTGAAAACAGTGATAACAAACCAAACCTCTTTGTCTTGTTGAGAAACAAACTACTGAAACTATTGAAATGTTCTATATATTTTATGTACTATGTTTTTATACCTGACCTTTACATTGATCTATGTTTAGCACCAAGGTTAAATAACCCATGAATTAAACTGTGACCTACATCCATTATTCTCTAAATAACAAAAACCCCAATGATGAATTAAAATGTACAGTGTTCATGAAAGGGGGAAAAAAGATACTTTCTGCTAAGTTTCATTTAGCAGAGGGGTTTTTGGTGTGCAGCAGAAAACATTCACAGAGCAACAGTAGTGCCAAAGGCTGCCCTTTAACAGAATGGTGTTTTCTATATTAAGTTCAGTGTGTAGTCTCATCAAGCTATTAACCTAATCCTCTTGGGGCTTGTTTTCTTGGTTAAGCGCACTGCTCTAGTTGTGAAAGACGCCTGAACAAATCTCCATAGGATCATGGGTCACTGATGGAGGAAATGGAAGTGCCATAGACAACTGACCCTCATGTTTACATGCCTCGGCTGAGTTTGTGTTTTTTGCGTACTCTGCATTACCCACCTCAAGGATCCACGGGAAAGACAACCACAACCACTGCTTTGCATGGCATGTTTAGGGAGTAATCCTAAAGCCTTTTGGGGTTTCTTCTTGATGAGAAAACACAACCACCAGGTAAGTTCTTATAATAGATGATTTAAATTATTTCATAGAAAACACTCACTTTTGTTAATTTCACAGGAAAGTCTTGCACTAATAAGAAACATAAGTTACAAAAATATATACATAAAAAGATATACATAAATAAGAAACATATTTGAATAAGATATTTGAATAAAACGTTGGACTTATCACATACCTATCACTGTCCGAAGCTTGTAGCTATATTATAATAGGGTACGAATTACCAAACTTTATATAAGACCACATTTCATGAGAATTATTGTGTCCAGCAAAACAATTCTAGCATATAACACACCAAGGGAAACTGGAAGCCTATATCTTTTTATTGCTACAATAGAATACAAGACAAAGCAATCCTGCCCTGATTGGCCTTTCTAAATTTTCTGTAGTGTGTGGATGGGTGTGCAAATGGGGTTTGTGCCCTGTGTCCAGGATGTCCATCACCTTGTATCCTGAGTTCTTTTAGATCCCTGTTTAGGATAAGCGGATGGATGGATGGATGGATGGATGGATTTGTCTCAATCATGTCCAATTTAAAGTAGCCCTGACCTTTGAAAAGGTCCTTAAAAATATTGATGGCTGACCACCCTTGGCATTCCAAACTCTGAAATACTCAGACATTGTGGTTTGTGCTCTGATTTATATTTGTTTTGTATTATTATTGAATAATTTTTTACACTCCATTACTCAACTAAAGCACCCAGTGAGTGCTTCTAGCTACTTCTATTGAGAGTGGTGACTGTAAAGGTTCACTGAGTCTTGAGATGTGCTCACCGCATCTAATTTTCCCGTGTTGGTGGTGTATTGAGGTCTGTGTGATGCTGTAAGAAGGATTAAGGACAATCAGGCTGGTCAGAGCACGAGCTAAGCTTAATCTGTCACCTGGATCTGTTTACTTCATCTCTAACAGCATGACATTTTACTCCACTGTGACCTCCACTGTGAATCAAACACTAACTTCGTCTCCTACTTAGGAGACACCATGGGCTGTGGGGTCACCAAAGGGGGTCAATTCCATAAAACACATGACAAAGGTAATCTCTGTGATTTTTTTGTAATACTGAGGAAATAAAGAAGACTGAGCAAGCATTTTCTATTTCTACACATGAGTATATTTGAAAATTTACACATAGTATAATGTATTGTGGTTAATTATTTCATATGATAACATATCTGCTTCCATTTGATCTTCTTTCCATAGATGGCAATGTCATCTCAGTTAGGATCTCAGGTAGTACTTCTGGTCCTTATAATATGATATACTCCAAATATAACAGAATATTTGCCAATGTTAAATTAATCAACATATGTTAACAGTTTGATGATGATGATGATGATGATGATGATAAATAAATTGATTGACTAATTTATTAATTTATTAATTTTTAATCTGTAAACAGTGAAGTATTGGGATTTCTAGTAGTTTATATGTGTCAAAAAATATATATATATACTGATTATTTTTTTACTTCTTTATGCTCATACATGTAGCGGCCATAAGTAAGTATCTAATATGTTTTTTTTGCATTAATACCCCATTAATTGATGAATTATATAATATAATATAAAGTGTAGCAGCATGGCCTACAAATCTCTCATTTCCTGCTCAGTTAATACTTCAGAAAATAGGACATGGACTATTCTGGCATTGACTAACCCTGTGTGGTCATCCAGCATGAGTCTGATTCAGATTACAGGGTGTAGGGTTGTAATCTAGTGACATCTGAATAAAGCACCAAATTGCTCGAGGTGAAATTAGGTTGGACCTGGTGGTTGCATCCTGGGAGGACATAGTTGCAGAATGTGCTCCTAAAGTGTCTCAGATGGTTACAGCCTTAATGCAGTAAACATTAGGGGTACTGAATCTATTATAATATCTGGGCATTAGTTTTAACCATTTCTTCTGAATCTTATAACGAATTATGAATCGCAGACATGCTGCAACATATATAATGTAGTTGCTGCAAAATGATCTTCTTTAACGAATCAAAACACTGGCTGAAATTTCTGTTCCTCTACTGTGAAGCAATAAGAGCTGCAGTTCTGATCCAGCGTTGGTATCGTCAGTATGTGAGCCGCATGGAGATGAGGCGCAGATACACCTGGAACATCTTCCAGTCCATAGAGTACACTGGGCTTCAAGACCAAATCAAAGTAAAAACAACACACACACATGTGGTAGAAATGATTCACCAGGTCAATGTTAGTATAGCATTATAATCATATGTTTATTTACTTGAAGCTTTAAAATTGGATGTTAAGATTGGTCTGTAAAATTTTGTTGAAATATTTGTTTCTTCTTTACTTAGCTGTATAATTTTCTTGGTTACCTTATGGACAACTTCACACCTTCTAGCAATGAACGTAAGCTCACTTCTGTAATGTGTGTGTGTGTGTGTGTCATAGAGGGTAGCATTATGAGGGTCCTCAGGGTTTCAATCCTGATCTAGGGTTGCTGTCTTTCTGTGTAAGTCTCCCTTGTGTTCATGTGGGTTTCCTTGGGGGTTTCAAGTTTCCCTCAACCTTTTCAAAAAACATGCATAAAGGTGCACTGGCTGCTCTAAATTTCTTCTAGGTTTGAATAAATGTATGAATGTGTGTGTCCATTGTGCCCTGCATTGCATGCATGATATATTCCTGCCTCATGCCCAGTGTTCATGAAATAGGCCTCAGATCCACTTTGTCCCTACCCAGGATTACTAAGGTAGAATGACTGTGCGTGTGCATGATTATTTGTGTATTATATTATATATTTAATACATATCTACCAGCTTTAGTTTGTCCCTCTGAGAGAAGCCTGATTTATTTTTCTCTCAAACAAGTTACAAATAACTTCACTTTAAAAAGCAAAAACTGTTACCAATCTAAAAGAACTCCTTTATTCAATGACTGTTGAGTAGTGCAAAAGTTTGCATACCTTAAGGAATAAATAATTCATGCAAGCAGTTTAGTCTGTTCCTTTATTAACATATAAACCATACCTAATCCTTTATATATAGCCATGTAAAATCCTATATAAATGATCACATAGTGTTAGATGTAAACAAGCATGCATTCTCTATTCATTTTTAATAGCTATGTTTTGCCTTGTGGGTTAATAACCTATGTTCCTGAATGTAGGAAAATTGATCTCCCACATCTTCAGAGACAATGAAATATGTCGGGATGCAGAGTGGGAGAGATACTTCAGTTACTCCAATATCGACATTCCAGAAATCTATTCAGGCCCAAGGCTAACCTTCCCTCTGGATGCAAACCAAGCTGCTGATCTTGTGGAGGCTTTTAGAAACAAGCAAGTAGGTGAAGCACACTCCAAACTTTTTGTTAAACTTTTATTATGTACTGGAAAATAGATAAATAAATCTTGTGTTAAATTTAATGTGGATTCATATATATCTGTTTTTGCAAAGCAGCAGCTCCATTCTCGTTATGTTCTCCAACTTCTCCTTGAAACCTGGAAGCTGCTCAGAGTTCTGCCAAATATCAACCGAATCTCTACCTGCCATAGCAAAGAAATCACAATATGTGGTGAGAAAACCTGCACCTTTGTCATTTTTGAAAAAATACATTCTTTAGATATCATACTGTAAATCATACTTTAGATATCATACTGTTTGGGTTTTCTTAAAACCATACATCTTTTCCAAAAATATGTTTTAATTAGGGGATTTACATGGACAGTTAGAGGACTTACTTCTAATATTTTACAAAGTAAGTACAATTTGTTTTGGTTTTTTTTGGTTTACAATGGTTACAGTAATTAAATTCAATTCATTCATTTATTTGTACAGCTCTTTTAACTATGGACATTGTCTCAAAGCAGCTTTACAGAACATAAGAAATATAGTACAAAAAGTTCAAGATTAATATTAGACTTATATTTAAATTTATTTATATTAATCCCTAATGAGCAAGAGAGTGAGGCAAGGAAAAAATCCCTTAGATGGTAAAAGGATGAAACTTTGAGAGGAACCAGGCTCAAAAGTGAACCTTATCCTCATTTGGGTGACACCAGAGAGTGTCCTTTGTCCTAATGTCCTTTCTACTGTCATATAGAGTCAGTTGGAGTTGTGTAACCAGGAGCTCCTCAGCAACTCATAAATTAGTTAAATATCTGAGTTTATTATAGATTCAACACCGACTCCTCCATGCTGAAGCATTCAGATACTCATTGATGGAGATACAGCATATGTAGAATGTTATTTTGTGTATTGATTCAATGCCTTGGAAATGAGTAATTATTTTATAATACATTGTATAAATAAATGCTATATATATATATATATATATATATATATATATATATATATATATATATATATATAAAACCTATAGCATTTATTTATACAATGTATTATAAAATATATTATGAAAATCATGAATTATAACTGACATAATGTTTCTCATATGTAGAATGGGATGCCATCTCTGGAGAAGCCTTATGTTTTCAATGGTGACTTTGTGGACCGAGGCAAGGACTCAATAGAGATTCTGCTTATTTTATTCACTTTCTTGTTGGTCTGTCCTGGAGAGGTTTACCTTAATCGAGGGAATCATGAAGATCACATCATAAACCTGAGGTATATTATTCAAAATAATGAATATTAAAGTTTAAAATATGATTTCTTTTCTGCTGAATAGGCAGTACTTGAAGCTTTCTCGGAGTAACTGAAGCATTCTCAATTTCACTAAAATTGTGGGGTTTTTTTTTTAAAGGTATGGGTTCACCAAGGAAGTGTTGGGCAAATATAAGGTAAGTGTTTCCATATAAAATTTCTAACACTTGCATCATGGTGCATTATGGAACTCCCATCTTAGATCCCAAAGCTATTCTAATTTACTTCCCCAATTCATCAACAAAAAATTTAAAAAAAAAAAAAAAAGCTCAAATAAACTGGCAACAGCTCTCTCTGCTGGCGATAAGAACAATCAGCGAAAAAAAGGATTTTTGTTTTCTGGTCAGCTTTGACTAGTAATACTGCATGTCCAAATTTGACATTACAATGACCAGGCATAACATTATGACCACCTGCCTAATATTTTGTTGGTCCCCCTTTTGCTGCCAAAACAGCCCTGACCCATCATTCACTGTGTATTCTGACACCTTTCTATCAGAACCAGCACTGATTGGCCGCCCATGATCCTGTCGCCAGTTCACGACTGTTCCTTCCTTGGATCACTTTTGATAGATACTGACCACTGCAGACCAGGAACACCCCACAAGATGTGCAGTTTTGGAGATGCTCTGATCCAGTCGTCTAGCCATCACAATTTGTCCCTTGTCAAACTCACTCAAATCCTTACGCTTGCCCATTTTTCCTGCTTCTAACACATCAACTTTGAGGACAAAATGTTCACTTGCAGCCTGATATATCCCACCCACTAACAGGTGCCATGATGAGGAGATAATCAGTGTTATTCACTTCACCTCTCAGTGCTCATAATGTTATGGCTGATTGGTGTATAATCCATATGACCAATCTGGTGGATAAGAAAAAAATGACTTTAAAATGAAAAGAAAAATTAACCTTTAATGCCCTTTAAATACTTTAAGATCAGAGCACTTCCATTTTAATGACTGGTAGTCTTTCAAAAAAAATAAAAAATACAAGTTAATATTATTTGTATAAGTTTTAATTTAATTTTAAATTATTGTATACCTTAAAACAGACTGAAGTAATGGTCTTTATTATAATCTGTATTATTTTACTTGATTACATTTGCAAGACAAAAAAACAACACCAGATTTCTTTTTGTTAACATCTAGATAAAGGGAAGGCATGACCTCTTACTATTCAATTCATATTAATTTTATCTGTTTAGCACAAAACAGCTTTACAGAAACCTCTAAATTTAGTATATAAATTATTAATTTTAATTGATAAGCATATGCATAATAAGCAGGCCAGAGGGCGACAAGTGGCAAACTCCCTAAGACAGTATTATGAAGAAACCTTGGGAGGAACCAGACTCAAAAGGAAAACTATCCTCATCTGGATGACACCGGATACAAATTTCTGATTCGATACTGACATGACAGGCAAATTTCTTAATTGTGTGAATCACAGCTTGAAAGAATAAAAACAATCAAATATTTTATAGATTTAAAAAAATTCAAAAATATTTTTAATAACATGATTATTTACACATAGTTGTTTTTTACTGTACACTTTGCACCAGATCTGGCATTGCCACTGGTCCTGAGATTACCCTCAGGAGAAACAGGCATGAAACACACTTAATATTTTTAGCCTGTTGTTGTTTTGCTGTAATTTGGTTATGAAGACTATTTCTCGTGTGTACCAGATGCACGGTAAACGAATTCTAAAGCTGCTGCAGAAGATATTCAGCTGGTTGCCCCTGGCAACAGTGATTGATCAGAAGGTGCTGATCGTTCATGGGGGCATCTCAGACACCACAGACCTGGCACTGGTGGCCCGAATGGACAGACACAAAGTGAGTCAAGGAAACACTAAACACATCCAGATCAGCATCTCAGCACTTGAGGGAAACTAACACTTAAAAAATATCAGTTATTTTGTATTTTGTATTTTAATGATTCAACATCATTTTTGCCACTCATTTTTGCCCACATTTTTTTTTGCTCATAAATTTATTTCTATGTGATTTTCAACCATGCATTTTCACACAAATAAATAAATTTTCACACATGATTCTACATGATTTTCATGTATTTATATTCACCACAAAGTTGGTTTATTTTTTACATGTGATGGTTTCAAATCATTCATTTCTTTTTACATGTGAATTTTAACGTGATTATTCATATATTCTCACATCACATGTATGAAGTTCACATTTGCAGTGGTTTGACAACATGATAGAACAATGCATAGACAGATACAATTTTATAATTAAATACAAATACAAATTTGGTAGTTATATATTGTTGAGCCTTCTTGTGTGTTTATAAAAGCAAATACTATAATAATATATTTTGGATAATCTAATTATCTAATTGGATTTAATTAATTATTTATTTGGAATCTTTCTCCAGTATGTATCTGCCCTGAGGCCTCCGAAGCAGAGAAGCAGTGTGTCTATGCGGTCATCAATGGACTCAGAGATGGAAGATGAATCGCTGAACTCTAAGCACAGTTTTTTGAACAGAAGGCGATCCTCGTTCACATATTACAGGCCCTTACCATCCCGGGAAACTTTCCAGTGCCGTTCTTTGCAGGACTTCTCAACTACAGTGGCCAGGACCAAGGAGGAAGAGCTCAGGATCCAACAAAGGCAGACCAGCTTTGCCCAGTCTGGCAGCAGCCTGGCCTATAAATACTGTAACATTTCCACATCATCTGAATCAGCCAGAGAATCCGTCAACACCCCAGACATCAAAAATGAGTGGAAAGAGGTAGATTTTTTTTTATTAGGACAAAGTATGTGGACACCTGACCAGTGAACATCCCATTAACAAACCATGGTCATTAATATGAGTTATTCCCCCTTTGCTTCTATAGCAGCCTCCTCTCTGCCGGTAAAGCTCTTCACTAATTATTTTAATGATGGTTGTGGAGATTTACTGATAAGGTAAGGTAAGGTAAGGTAAGATAAGATAAGATAAGATAAGATAAGATAAGATAAGATAAGATAAGATAAGATAAGATAAGATAAGATAAGATAAGAGGTATACCAATGATATCCAGCAAGAAGCCTGGCGTACAATTTGCTTTCCAGTTTCCAAACGTGTTCAATGGGGTTGAGGATTAAGGTCAGGGCTCTGTTTAAGTCAGGTACAAGGTTCTTCTATATGAGCTCTTCACACAGCTCGCATTGTGTTTAAGGCATTGTCATGCTGGAACAGTTTTGGGCCTCTTGGTTCCACCTAAAGGAACGGTTCTTTGTAGACAATTAAGTTTTTCCAACTTTGTCACAACATTTTGGGGAAGAAACAGATATGGATTTGAAGGTTAGGTGTCCACATAACGTAGTGTTGGCCATATAGTGTAGGTTACTTCATTACACAGTAGAGTTCATATAGAGTCAGTGCTTTGCTCGCCATAGATTTATCTAATGGCTTGTGTCATTTTCCAAAGTTTTTGAAGCTAGTTTTTTTGTTTAGAATCTCCATTAGAAACCATTTATTATCCTCTTTGGTCTCTCCATTTATCATATAATTTCAGCATACTTTTTATTACATATTTTGTATGCAATCTGTTTTTAGTGAGGAATATCAAGCAGGATGTAATTCAGCCTGTTGTCTAGAATTATCAATGTGTTTTATTAATGTAGGTTTTGAGTGACACTTAGACTTGGACAGCCTTGTAAACAAATTTTTGTCTGGTTTGTCTGGTTTGTTTACCTGGCCTTTACCAGTTTGTTTGCAGTAATAGAAACTTTTCAGATCCTTAAAAAGTGTCACACAAATTTTGGCTCTAGGCACTTTATTTCTTCTCTGTTTATATAGACCCCATAACATGAAACATTTAGCAAGTTTAGCCTCCTTATTATGAGAAATAAAAGAGAAAGAGAAATACCTTTGTTTTTGTATGTAATGTATATTATTATCAGATCCTGGACTTGCTGTGGAGTGACCCCATGCCCGAAGATGGCTGTATCCCAAATGAAGTTCGTGGTGGTGGCTGTTACTGGGGCCCCAACGTGACTGAGGACTTTTTGAACAAACACAACCTGCAGCTCATCATCCGCTCCCACGAATGCAAGCAAGATGGATATGAGTTCTGCCACAACCGTAAGGTGAGAGGTCAGATACATGTAGAAATGCACTGATGATAAACTAGGCTACTAGTTTTGATGAAAGTAAACAAAGTAAAAAGTTTTAAATATTGAATTATGTTGATGTTTATCCAGAGCATCTAATTCATTGAACAGATGGAAAGATTCCAAGGACTAATGCTGTTGTGGGTTGATTCTGATGTCTAGGTTAAGTCATTTATAATTAAATTGATTGGTACCCTTCGAACCCTTTAAAATAACCTAAAAATGCCAATTTCTCTATGCAGCGGAGAGGGATGTTGACCTTTTACTCCTTAAGAAACTTTTTAAAAAAAAATACAACTTTGCTAGTCAGAGAAAACTGACCGATTGTGAGTGTGTGTGAGCTTGTGCATTTGAAAGAGTGCATTTTGTGTCATTATATCAAGTTATTGTCCAAAATGCAGTGAACAAGCTGTACATGACCCAAAGCATGTGTTAGCCCTAATGAATGAATGAAGAAATGAAAATTAATTACATATTTAAATTGTTTTTCTAGCATTTTCAAAGTAATAACTTAAGGATCTACTGACCTACTGTTTATAGCATAGCATAAATATATAGAAAAGTTATTAAATTGATTTAAATATTTTTGATATAATCTGGTGGATTTAAATAATATTGTAAAGAAAAATATATTAGCAAATTTGTTTCTGCAGGTCCTCACAATTTTTTCAGCTTCTAACTACTATGAAGTGGGCAGTAACAGGGGCGCACTGGTCAGGTTAGGTCCAGATCTAGTGCCTTATTTTATTCAGTACCAGACCAACAGCAAGACCCGGGAGATGAGCTTTGGACAAAGGTATTTAAAGCTGCTTTTTCACTTTCATTTCCAGTATAACACAACAGTATAATACACCAGTATAACACAACAGTATAATACACCAGTATAACACAACAGTATAATACACCACTATTTACACAACAGTATAATACACCAGTATAACACAGCAGTATAATACACCAGTATAACACAACAGTATAATACACCAGTATAACACAGCAGTATAATACACCACTATAACACAACAGTATAATACACCAGTATAACACAGCAGTATAATACACCAGTATAACACAACAGTATAATACACCACTATAACACAACAGTATAATACACCACTATAACACAGCAGTATAATACACCAGTATAACACAACAGTATAATACACCACTATAACACAACAGTATAATACACCAGTATAACACAGCAGTATAATACACCAGTATAACACAACAGTATAATACACCAGTATAACACAACAGTATAATACACCACTATAACACAACAGTATAATACACCAGTATAACACAACAGTATAATACACCACTATAACACAACAGTATAATACACCAGTATAACACAACAGTATAATACACCACTATAACACAACAGTATAATACACCAGTATAACACAACAGTATAATACACCAGTATAACACAGCAGTATAATACACCAGTATAACACAGCAGTATAATACACCAGTATAACACAACAGTATAATACACCAGTATAACACAACAGTATAATACACCAGTATAACACAACAGTATAATACACCAGTATAACACAACAGTATAATACACCAGTATAACACAGCAGTATAATACACCAGTATAACACATCAGTATAATACACCAGTATAACACAACAGTATAATACACCAGTATAACACAGCAGTATAATACACCAGTATAACACAGCAGTATAATACACCAGTATAACACAGCAGTATAATACACCAGTATAACACAGCAGTATAATACACCAGTATAACACAGCAGTATAATACACCAGTATAACACAGCAGTATAATACACCAGTATAACACAGCAGTATAATACACCAGTATAACACAGCAGTATAATACACCAGTATAACACATCAGTATAATACACCAGTATAACACATCAGTATAATACACCAGTATAACACAGCAGTGTAATACACCAGTATAACACAGCAGTATAATACACCAGTATAACACAGCAGTATAATACACCAGTATAACACAGCAGTATAATACACCAGTATAACACAACAGTATAATACACCAGTATAACACAGCAGTATAATACACCAGTATAACACAGCAGTATAATACACCAGTATAACACAGCAGTATAATACACCAGTATAACACATCAGTATAATACACCAGTATAACACAGCAGTATAATACACCAGTATAACACATCAGTATAATACACCAGTATAACACAACAGTATAATACACCAGTATAACACAGCAGTATAATACACCAGTATAACACAACAGTATAATACACCAGTATAACACAGCAGTATAATACACCAGTATAACACAGCAGTATAATACACCAGTATAACACAGCAGTATAATACACCAGTATAACACAGCAGTATAATACACCAGTATAACACAACAGTATAATACACCAGTATAACACAGCAGTATAATACACCAGTATAACACAGCAGTATAATACACCAGTATAACACAGCAGTATAATACACCAGTATAACACAGCAGTATAATACACCAGTATAACACAGCAGTATAATACACCAGTATAACACAGCAGTATAATACACCAGTATAACACAACAGTATAATAATAACCAGTATAACACATCAGTATAATACACCAGTATAACACAGCAGTATAATACACCAGTATAACACAGCAGTATAATACACCAGTATAACACAGCAGTATAATACACCAGTATAACACAACAGTATAATAATAACCAGTATAACACAGCAGTATAATACACCAGTATAACACAGCAGTATAATACACCAGTATAACACAGCAGTATAATACACCAGTATAACACATCAGTATAATACACCAGTATAACACAGCAGTATAATACACCAGTATAACACAGCAGTATAATACACCAGTATAACACAGCAGTATAATACACCAGTATAACACAGCAGTATAATACACCAGTATAACACAACAGTATAATAATAACCAGTATAACACAGCAGTATAATACACCAGTATAACACATCAGTATAATACACCAGTATAACACAACAGTATAATAATAACCAGTATAACACATCAGTATAATACACCAGTATAACACAGCAGTATAATACACCAGTATAACACAGCAGTATAATACACCAGTATAACACAGCAGTATAATACACCAGTATAACACAGCAGTATAATACACCAGTATAACACATCAGTATAATACACCAGTATAACACAACAGTATAATAATAACCAGTATAACACATCAGTATAATACACCAGTATAACACAGCAGTATAATACACCAGTATAACACAGCAGTATAATACACCAGTATAACACAGCAGTATAATACACCAGTATAACACAGCAGTATAATACACCAGTATAACACAGCAGTATAATACACCAGTATAACACAGCAGTATAATACACCAGTATAACACAACAGTATAATAATAACCAGTATAACACAGCAGTATAATACACCAGTATAACACATCAGTATAATACAGCAGTATAACACAACAGTATAATAATAACCAGTATAACACATCAGTATAACACACCAGTATAACACAGCAGTATAATACACCAGTATAACACAGCAGTATAATACACCAGTATAACACAGCAGTATAATACACCAGTATAACACAACAGTATAATAATAACCAGTATAACACAGCAGTATAATACACCAGTATAACACATCAGTATAATACAGCAGTATAACACAACAGTATAATACACCAGTATAACACAGCAGTATAATACACCAGTATAACACAGCAGTATAATACACCAGTATAACACAGCAGTATAATACACCAGTATAACACAGCAGTATAATACACCAGTATAACACAACAGTATAATACACCAGTATAACACAGCAGTATAATACACCAGTATAACACAGCAGTATAATACACCAGTATAACACAGCAGTATAATACACCAGTATAACACAGCAGTATAATACACCAGTATAACACAGCAGTATAATACACCAGTATAACACAGCAGTATAATACACCAGTATAACACAACAGTATAATAATAACCAGTATAACACATCAGTATAATACACCAGTATAACACAGCAGTATAATACACCAGTATAACACAGCAGTATAATACACCAGTATAACACAACAGTATAATAATAACCAGTATAACACATCAGTATAATACACCAGTATAACACAGCAGTATAATACACCAGTATAACACAACAGTATAATACACCAGTATAACACAACAGTATAATACACCAGTATAACACATCAGTATAATACACCAGTATAACACAGCAGTATAATACACCAGTATAACACAACAGTATAATACACCAGTATAACACATCAGTATAATACACCAGTATAACACAGCAGTATAATACACCAGTATAACACAGCAGTATAATACACCAGTATAACACAACAGTATAATACACCAGTATAACACAGCAGTATAATACACCAGTATAACACAGCAGTATAATACACCAGTATAACACAACAGTATAATACACCACTATAACACAACAGTATAATACACCAGTATAACACAACAGTATAATACACCACTATAACACAACAGTATAATACACCACTATAACACAACAGTATAATACACCAGTATAACACAACAGTATAATACACCAGTATAACACAGCAGTATAATACACCAGTATAACACAACAGTATAATACACCAGTATAACACATCAGTATAATACACCAGTATAACACAGCAGTATAATACACCAGTATAACACAACAGTATAATACACCAGTATAACACAACAGTATAATACACCAGTATAACACAACAGTATAATACACCACTATAACACAACAGTATAATACACCAGTATAACACAACAGTATAATACACCACTATAACACAACAGTATAATACACCACTATAACACAACAGTATAATACACCACTATAACACAACAGTATAATACACCAGTATAACACAACAGTATAATACACCAGTATAACACAACAGTATAATACACCAGTATAACACAGCAGTATAATACACCAGTATAACACAGCAGTATAATACACCAGTATAACACAACAGTATAATACACCACTATAACACAACAGTATAATACACCACTATAACACAACAGTATAATACACCAGTATAACACAACAGTATAATACACCAGTATAACACAACAGTATAATACACCAGTATAACACAGCAGTATAATTCACCAGTATAACACAACAGTATAATACACCAGTATAACACAGCAGTATAATACACCAGTATAACACAACAGTATAATACACCAGTATAACACAACAGTATAATAATAACCAGTATAACACAGCAGTATAATACACCACTATAACACAGCAGTATAATACACCAGTATAACACAACAGTATAATACACCAGTATAACACAGCAGTATAATACACCAGTATAACACAGCAGTATAATAATAACCAGTATAACACAGCAGTATAATACACCAGTATAACACAACAGTATAATAATAACCAGTATAACACATCAGTATAATACACCAGTATAACACAACAGTATAATAATAACCAGTATAACACATCAGTATAATACACCAGTATAACACAGCAGTATAATACACCAGTATAACACAACAGTATAATAATAACCAGTATAACACAGCAGTATAATACACCAGTATAACACAGCAGTATAATACACCAGTATAACACAACAGTATAATAATAACCAGTATAACACAGCAGTATAATACACCAGTATAACACAACAGTATAATAATAACCAGTATAACACAGCAGTATAATACACCAGTATAACACAGCAGTATAATACACCAGTATAACACAACAGTATAATAATAACCAGTATAACACAGCAGTATAATACACCAGTATAACACAACAGTATAATAATAACCAGTATAACACATCAGTATAATACACCAGTATAACACAACAGTATAATAATAACCAGTATAACACAGCAGTATAATACACCAGTATAACACATCAGTATAATACACCAGTATAACACAGCAGTATAATACACCAGTATAACACAGCAGTATAATACACCAGTATAACACATCAGTATAATACACCAGTATAACACAACAGTATAATACACCAGTATAACACATCAGTATTATAACACAGCAGTATAATTCACCAGTATAACACATCAGTATAATACACCAGTATAACACAGCAGTATAATACACCAGTATAACACATCAGTATAATACACCAGTATAACACAACAGTATAATACACCAGTATAACACAGCAGTATAATACACCAGTATAACACAGCAGTATAATACACCAGTATAACACAGCAGTATAATACACCAGTATAACACAGCAGTATAATACACCAGTATAACACAACAGTATAATACACCAGTATAACACAACAGTATAATACACCAGTATAACACAGCAGTATAATAATAACCAGTATAACACAGCAGTATAATACACCAGTATAACACAGCAGTATAATACACCAGTATAACACAACAGTATAATACACCAGTATAACACAGCAGTATAATACACCAGTATAACACATCAGTATAATACACCAGTATAACACAGCAGTATAATACACCAGTATAACACAGCAGTATAATACACCAGTATAACACAGCAGTATAATACACCAGTATAACACAACAGTATAATAATAACCAGTATAACACATCAGTATAATACACCAGTATAACACAGCAGTATAATACACCAGTATAACACAACAGTATAATACACCAGTATAACACATCAGTATAATACACCAGTATAACACAGCAGTATAATACACCAGTATAACACAGCAGTATAATACACCAGTATAACACATCAGTATAATACACCAGTATAACACAGCAGTATAATACACCAGTATAACACAGCAGTATAATACAACAGTATAACACATCAGTATAATACACCAGTATAACACAGCAGTATAATACACCAGTATAACACATCAGTATAATACACCAGTATAACACAGCAGTATAATACACCAGTATAACACAACAGTATAATAATAACCAGTATAACACATCAGTATAATACACCAGTATAACACAGCAGTATAATACACCAGTATAACACAGCAGTATAATACACCAGTATAACACAACAGTATAATACACCAGTATAACACAGCAGTATAATAATAACCAGTATAACACAGCAGTATAATACACCAGTATAACACAGCAGTATAATACACCAGTATAACACAGCAGTATAATACACCAGTATAACACAGCAGTATAATACACCAGTATAACACAGCAGTATAATACACCAGTATAACACAACAGTATAATAATAACCAGTATAACACAGCAGTATAATACACCAGTATAACACATCAGTATAATACACCAGTATAACACAACAGTATAATAATAACCAGTATAACACATCAGTATAATACACCAGTATAACACAGCAGTATAATACACCAGTATAACACAGCAGTATAATACACCAGTATAACACAGCAGTATAATACACCAGTATAACACAGCAGTATAATACACCAGTATAACACAGCAGTATAATACACCAGTATAACACATCAGTATAATACACCAGTATAACACAACAGTATAATAATAACCAGTATAACACATCAGTATAATACACCAGTATAACACAGCAGTATAATACACCAGTATAACACAGCAGTATAATACACCAGTATAACACAGCAGTATAATACACCAGTATAACACAGCAGTATAATACACCAGTATAACACAGCAGTATAATACACCAGTATAACACAGCAGTATAATACACCAGTATAACACAACAGTATAATAATAACCAGTATAACACAGCAGTATAATACACCAGTATAACACATCAGTATAATACAGCAGTATAACACAACAGTATAATAATAACCAGTATAACACATCAGTATAACACACCAGTATAACACAGCAGTATAATACACCAGTATAACACAGCAGTATAATACACCAGTATAACACAGCAGTATAATACACCAGTATAACACAACAGTATAATAATAACCAGTATAACACAGCAGTATAATACACCAGTATAACACATCAGTATAATACAGCAGTATAACACAACAGTATAATACACCAGTATAACACAGCAGTATAATACACCAGTATAACACATCAGTATAATACACCAGTATAACACAGCAGTATAATACACCAGTATAACACAGCAGTATAATACACCAGTATAACACAACAGTATAATAATAACCAGTATAACACAACAGTATAATAATAACCAGTATAACACATCTTTGTTAAATCAGTGTTTTCAGAGCCTGTGTTTTAGGAATTGTCCCTTGCACATATGTAGCGTGTAGAAAAAGTGACAAAAAAATGATTTTTAAAATTAATTCATATATACCGTCAAATATTGTTGAGCTTTACCTCGACTGAACTCTAGGTGGCGATAATCAACCATTTTTGGCTTTTCCCTTTAGGTTGTGCAAAGTACTGTAACAAAATGTAATATGTTTACATGTTGAGACAGGCCGTGCCTCTTAAAATGCTCATTAGTATAGTTTTTTATATAGTTTATACATATATATATATATATATATATATGATATATGGCATCGTGTGGCATCGTAGTTACTGAGCAGTAATTTTCTGTTTATTTCCTGTTTAGTATCAGACGAACAGAGCACTCTGCACTTAAAGTCCTGAGAGAGCAACTGTTTGCACACAAGTCAGATCTCATCAGTGCCTTTCGGGAATATGATAAGAAGAACACAGGTGAAGAACTTCTTACAAACCACAGACTCAAAGTGCATGATGCATTGTATTCATGACAGGATTTAGGTTCTGTGACGTCACTTTGGTGTGGCTAATGAAAAGCACTTAATGGAAATGTCCACTCTGAAAAACATTTACTTTTATATTGAACTATTACTGCCAGGTGTCCATTTTACACATCCGGGCATAGGACATTTCTGCCCATTTTGGATGCCATATTAGTGACACT
Source organism: Hemibagrus wyckioides (assembly GCF_019097595.1). Taxonomy (NCBI): domain Eukaryota; kingdom Metazoa; phylum Chordata; class Actinopteri; order Siluriformes; family Bagridae; genus Hemibagrus; species Hemibagrus wyckioides. The sequence goes on from NC_080731.1 coordinate 12,050,764, forward strand.
GTCATGGAACAAATCACATAATAGATAAATTACACCCTCTCTCTCTTTAAGTTAAGTTGTCTTTATGTGTCACATATAAATTACTTCAAATTCTTTCTTCACATATCCCATCCTTGGGGGTTGGGGTCAGAGCACAGGGTCAGACATGATGCAGCACCCCTGGAGCAGACTGGGTTAAGGGCCTTGCTCAAAGGCCCAGCAGCTTGGTGGTGCTGGGACTTGAACCCCAATCTTCTGGTAAACGACCCAGAGCTTTAACCACTTGAGCTACTCCCCCACCCCAAAAAAATGCACCTGGTACACTATGTATAAGATGCAGATGTAATGAAGCAAGGGTATACAAGGGATAACAAGCACAATGTTTTTGCCAGTATTTGTATGAAAATAGAAGATTTGGACTATGATCTGTTTGTGCAGAGTGTAAAGATGAGGAGGTGAGAGAGTAACGGGACTAAAGCTCTGCTGCATCAGTCTCTTTTGGGTAGAGATGAAGTGAGGAATAAAACTGGCAAAACAATCCCCAGGCAGTCAAAGGTCATTGCGTGTAAGGGATGAAACCAATAACCAAAATGAAAATAGACCATCGTTTCAAATCTAGAAATGTCAACTTCATTCATAACCTAACAAATTTTGGATGCCACCAAAGATGACATGCTATTTATAAAGATTAATATGTGAGTATTTCAGGTGGGCTTTTCCTTTAAAACTCTGAATTGAACTGAATTATCCTTGACAGCTTGTTCACTGATTTCTGCTCAGTGGTGATGGACACAGTATCTCCCATTTTAAGTAAAATAACAAGTTCCTTTGTGTTTAATACATGTCAGGTCTAACACTCAGTTGTTTCCTGACCAGCTGTATGCCATAGCATATTTAGTTCATGCATATTAATGGTCAGGCTATTATTCTATATGTGGCACTTACATCTACAGTCTGTTACTAAGGACCACATTAAAGCAGGTTATCTTGAGTCAGATTCCTGTAGATTTAGGCAACATGGAGATTATATAGTATAGCTGATTTTCTGCACTTCTCTGATGTTTATATAAAGAACACCATTTGTATTTTTTATCCCTATTCTTTGTAAAACTGTGAACTCTCCTGCCTATGCTTGAGTAAAGTATACCTGCTTCAAATAGGCCCTTAACTGAAAACACATCCATTATATAAAACTGAAAAAGAAAAAACAGGAAATTGTTATTCTTTGAGGGGAATTTAATTAGCTCCTTTGAAAAATGCATCTGTGACATTCGCCTTGCCAGGTTTCATAACAGGATATAAGACAGTGCCAAACATTACGAACAGTGGAATTAAAAAAGAGTCTATACAGAGTCAGATCCACACACGCAGTGTAAACTATTCCATCTATTAAATTCATCTAAAAGTCTGATTATAATTACAACAAGCTTCTTCTCTTGTTCTTGGTCCACTCTCAGGTCTCATCTCTCTGAATGACTGGAGCAGTGCTGTTGGACAGGTGCTACACTTAGAATTGCCCTGGAGAATGCTGCGCTCTCAGCTCCTCACTAACACCACCAACGACATGCTGGATTACCACAACTGGTTCCGTAACCTCGCTATAAAGGAAACCAGCTGTGAGGTACGCAGATAGCAGATAAAGCTATGGGAAAGCAGACAATGTCAGTTCTAATCTCAGAAAATGACACCTCGCTGTATTGATAGTTGATAGTCTAGTTTCACTCATTTATTTATATTTTTCGTCCAATATACCACCCAGGTTCCCTTTTGAGTCTGGTTCCACTCATGGTTTCTTCCTCATATTGTCTCAGGGAGTTTTTCTTTTGCCACCGTCACCTCCGGCTCATTAGAGATAAAATCTATATATCCTGAATTTATATAGAGCTCCTCTGTGGCAATGTACATTGTTAGAAAACACTATATGAATAAAACTGAATTGAATTTTAGTACTGAATATGAGTATTTCATTTTAAATACTATGAAACTAAAAATGCATAGGTCTTTTTGGGAAAATGTCAAGATATTCATCATTCTAATTTTTGAATTTCTGTACTTTTTGGGGTTTATTTTTGCACAGCATAAACCTTTGAGTGTCTCAAATTTTGTCTGCCTGATCTTAGGAGAAAAAGCTGAAAACAATATACCAAGATTGCCAGTTGTTCTAATTGTATTTATATCTATGGCAAGACCAAACACATCTGGATTGTCTAAGAATGAGCTATTGGCTTTTATTTTGATGAACTATTTGCATGCATAAACACATGATGTCAAAGGATTTGTGCTATGTTTACTATCCACCAAATGGTCTGTTTCTTGCTTGCGCAGTACATTGAGCAGACACTGCTGGAGACTCTTTACAGGCATCGCTCCACTCTGGAGACCATCTTCAGAATAGTGGACACAGATAACTCGGGTATGAAAGCATATTCTAGTCTCCCGGCTCCAAGCTGTCATGTCACGCTCTAGCCCATCAATCTTTGCAAGCACAAACCGGATCAGGTAGGCTGCATTCATGGCTGATCTTCATGTTATTTTTCTCCAGGCCTCATCTCTTTTGAAGACTTCTGTCAGACATGGAAGCTGCTAAGTGTCTATCTGAAAATGGAGATTTCCACCGAAGCCATCAATGACCTGGTGGTCAGCATAGACATGAACAAAGATGGCTACATAGACATTGATGAATTCATGGAGTCTTTTCGCTTAGTAGACAAGAACATACGCAAACCAGAGGAACAGGATCTACCTCAGGATGGAATATAGGCCGCAGAAGAAAAAGGCACAATTCTTACACCAGAATAGATAGTAAACAGTTGTGTATGTTTGCTTTAATAATATTCAGACTGCTCAGTATGTGGGTGACCCATGAGCTGTGAACACGATGACCTCCTGGAACATTTGAAAGTGCCTTTTTCATGAATTCCTCTAAGAATTTCAGGTGATGAATCTTGAGTCTTGGAATTTAGGAAATTTAGGGAGTTGAGCCTTGGATGTGTCAGTGAGAGCAGGTTTCAATGTTAAGCATACACACAAGCTTATTATATTTATGTCCTGGTCTATCAGTAGACATTGTGAAATATCCACACATTTATAACTGTCGCGTATGCACAACAAGACATGGGAAAGTGTGAAGAAAACTGCTAGGTCTGAAGGAAACTGTCCTGTTGGTCCAGAGCATCAATAAAATGGAAGGTAAAATATCAAACTGGAGTTTGACCAGGCTACTGACTTCACATTCACAGGCATGAGAAAGGGTGCCCTTCATGATTTAACCCTCATGAGGCATGAAGTTTCCTCAAGTTCCAAGAAAGACTGCTTTGTTTATTCATGGGTGTAAAACCATGGTTATCTAAGCAACCTTCAGTCACTGTCTGACGTTTGCTCATGTCAGCTATCTAGTTTTAGCCATTATTAGATTAAGATTAAGATTATATAGAGAATACAGAGAATGGGCTTTTGTGTACAGCATGTTTGTTTAGTACATGATACCACATCACACATTTTAATACCCAAGTTTTCATTTTTGCAACTAAATAAAACTAATACCAGCTATCATGGTGGTACCATCATACAGCTACAGGTCTAGGGATTGATTCTGAGCTCGGGTTATTGTCTTTGTGGAATTTCAGTGAAGGATCAGTTTATCTCTTATATTCAAGAAATAACAGCAAGATACATCTTCAATTTAGTAAAAATAAAAATCTAGTATTTCCAATTAAGAAACCCAATACAAAATTATTAAACCTAGTAAAATATGCCTAGAAAGAAGCTTAATAATTTTATATTTGGTTTATTGACTAATTATAATTCAAATGTTGCTGTATTTGACCAGATTCAAGATTTTATCACTTGCTAAGATGACATTTTTTGCAGTGTACCGTTAAAGATTTGTACCTGTAGGCTGTAGCGTATGTGCTAGAATGAAGACAGAATATCTTTCATTTGCTTTTAGTGTGAAAGTTTTAAAGTACATGTCCTACAAGTTTCATACAAAATGTACAAAAGCTGTACACATGAAGAAACAGTATCTTTTTTTCTGATTGTGCTTGTTTGTCCTAATTAATATTTCACCTAGTGTAGCATGTCCAAAGTCCGGCCTCAGATCCAAACACGGCCAACAGACAGATGATAGGTGACCAGCCAACATGACACAGTTTTCCCTTTCACCTGACTGTTACACTATTAATATTATAGACACTACTACTATAATAATAATAATAATAATAATAATAATAATAATAATAATAATAATAATAAGAGCAGGGGTGTCCAGTCTTATCCCCAAAGGGTGTGGGTGCAGGTTTTCATGTTAATCAAGCAGGATCACCTCACCTGATCACCACCCGCTCGGTTGGAATGAAGTGGTAGCTCAAGTGGTTAAGGCTCTGAGTCATTGACTGGAAGATCGGTGTTCAAGCCCCAGCACCTCCAAGCTGCCACCGTTGGGCCCTTGAGCAAGCCCAACAAGCCCCCAAGCCCACCCTGCTCCAGGGGCACTGCATCATGGCTGACCCTGCGCTCTGACCCCAACCCCTAACGGGATATGCGAAGAAAGAATTTCACTATGCAGTAATGTAAATGTGACAAATAATAAAGACTTAATCAGAAGGTTAAGAGTTTGAATCCAAGGGCCACCATGCTGCCACTGCTGCATCCCTAAGTAAGGCCCTTAACTCTCAATTGCTCAGATGTATAAAATGTGATCAACTGTAAGTCGTTCTGGGTAAGGGTGTCGGACAGAGGCAAGAAATCTAAATGAATGAAAACCTGCACCCACACTGGCCCTTGATTGGACACCCCTGATATAGAGCCTTTCAACAACTCAAGGAGTTTTATACATACATCCCATATACCATTTATACATTTACATCCCAAGCAAATAAACATAAGGGCTGTATCAGAGGACCTGAGAGCCTGTATCAGAGGACCTGAGAGCCTGTATCAGAGGACCTAGGAGACCATATTAGGATGTAAGGACAGAGAAGCTCAGGAGCACCTTTCCACAAGGTTTAGGAGTGTGTTTATACACATTTTTGACCATTTGTGAGGTCAGGCACTGATGTTGGATGAGAAGGCCTGGCTTGCAGTCTCTGCACTAATTCATCCCAAAGGTGTTCTATCAGGTTGAGGTCAGGACTCTGTGCAGGCCAGTCAAGTTCCTCTACACCAAACTCACTCATCCATGTGTTTATGGACCTTGCTTGTGCACTGGTGAGCAGTCATGTTGGAACAGGAAGGAATCATCCTCAAACTGTTCCCACAAAGTATGAAATTGTCCAAAATGTCTTGGTATGCTGAAGCATTAAGAGTTCCTTTCACTGGAACTAAGGAGCCAAGACCAACCCCTGAAAAACAACACCTAAATTTAATGATCTGGAGAGGTGTCCCAAAACGTTTGACAATATAGTGTAGATCAAAACAGTCAGACAAGGAAAAATCCAAAATCAGAGATGGAGACTAAGAAAAAGGAGAGGAAAGGCAAATATTTCAACTGTTAGGAGAAGAGCCAAACTGCTGAACAAATAAAGAATAATAAAGGAGTGAATTCCAAAGGTTCAGAGTGATGACAGCCAAGGATCTAGCGGTGAGTAGGCCTGTATCAGAGGACCTGAGAGACCATATTAGGATGTAAGGACAGAGAAGCTCAGGTAGATAAGGGGGAGCAAGGCTATGGAGGTCTTCTAAGGTGAGAAGGAAAATTTTGTTCTGAATCCTAGACTATCAGGTGAACAGCAAGAACCTTTTTATCCTGTGAAAACACATGCAAATAAATGTGCAGAATGATATACAGACATAATTAAGATCATGTTAGTTTATTCAAGCAAATATTTAGCATTTATAATGCTCCCAGCTAGGTGGCTAAACCTCTTTATATGTTGGTTTTCTGCCCCTTCCACTCACAATATCTGAATTAGGGACGTTTTCCAATTTATTATTATTATTTTTTAAAATAGATAGAACTTTAAATAAAGTATGTGAAACTTTTTTGGATTTTGCAAAAAGCTTAATGCTTAATTTTTCATTATACTTAGTTGGTGCTATGTGGTCAATGTTAATATCATTTTTTGTACTAATTTGTTTGTTAACGTGTCATGACCTACGTCTGTTTCTGTTTCATTTTCACATTTGTTTTGTCTTTCTATTGTATGAAAATCAACAAGTGTTTGTCACTAGTGTTTCTTCACTTTACACGAAATGTACAGTGTACACTTGAATGGTACAGCCCCAGTGAGAAGGAACAGTGTCTTTTCTTTTCCCTGAGCGTACAAATTTGTTCTGATTAATGTTTGACCTGGTGACGATTGTCCTCTGTTAATGGTGCCGGAACGATGAATGAAGGACAACAACTTTTTGTTCCTTCTGAACTCCTGTGCACTCAGGATGTCCCGATCTGATAGTTAGTACCCTATCAGCCTGCTATCAGCTTGGATTGGTATAGAATTGCATCAAGACATGTTTTTTTTTTTCAAAGCACTTCCTTATCATATCAGTACTTTCATCTTAAGCCTATCATAAGCTAAATGATAATGACATCAAATTGTTTCCAGATAGTATGAAACTGCTCCTGTGTTTAGATTATTTTAGATTGCAATTGTTTTACATTCCGTTGCATCTACAGCAAAATTACTAAGGATCACGATAGAGTATTGCCTGGAGGAAACTAATACATAATACATTTACTATACACTCACATGCATAATTCATCACTAATACATTTTATTGATTCTGAGACTTCTATTGCAAATGTAGTAGTAGGAAAAAAGCACAAAAACTTTTTTAGTAGTCGGTGTCCCAAGGAAATGTCTGCTACTTAATCAGGATTTACAAGCACAATTATTTGCAGTAATAGCCAGTATTCCTCAGAGGCAAGGTGCAACATGTTGGTTCTTTAAAGAACTTATACGTAGGAGTAAGAAAAGCACAGAGAGATTTTACTGATTACTGGAGCTATTGAACTATAGATTGTTGCGTAAATGTAAATTGATTTGTAGCCAGGGTTGCACAATAAAAACAAAGAACAGGAACCGCAACGATTAACAGGTCACATGCAAAATCTGAAAAAGAGTGACTCCATCATTCACCTACTGACATATTAAATGTGCCAGTGTGTAAAAGGGCCTCATTTAAAGACCAAATGTATCTTCGTTGCACCTGAAGGCTTTCCATAATTATAGGGAACAGGATTGGAGATTGAAGGATACTTGAAGGATTTTGTCACATTTTATCCTACCTCAAACTGCGGGTTTTGCTGTGGTCGCTAATATACAATGAATGTACAATTAAGGTTTCCATCTGCACTGACTGTAGCATTGGTAATTTAATTGTTAGCACTGGTTCCCTTTTTATACAATATAATACTGTATATATTGATCTATATTTTCTACACAATTAATCTTGCTAAAAAATTCTTAGATTTCTCTATAATTTTATGTTTATATTTTTTATTGCTGTGCACCAATACACCTAGGCAAATTCCTTGTATGTGTAAAACCCACAGTACTTATAAAGGCAATAAAGCTGATTCGGATTCGGATTCTGATTCACTATGCAAAGCAGCAAGATATTTGTGACTACACAAATAATTTTACAAAATGATTAACCCACTCCTTTGGGAAACATTTAAATTTACATTTATGGTATTTGGCAAAAGCCCTTATCCAGAGCTATGTATAAAAGTGCTTTGAAGTCTCTATCATTGAATACATCAATAGTCGTATTCGAGGTCACAGATGAGTCTGAAACTCTGTTGGGAGGAAATATAGCACACGGAAACAAATATATTTTTGTGTGTGTGTGTGTGTGTGTGTGTGTGTCTGTGTCTGTGTCTGTGTGTGTGTAAGAGACGTCTGATGGTACACTGCAGTTTTAGCTCACTGTATTCCTGAGCAAAGGGGAACATGACTCAAGCCACAGTGGATTCTGGGTATTTCATGGACACTAGGGAATCATTTTTACACAACATACCATGGTGCATTATGGGAGTAAATGCATGCCCTGGATATTCTCCATTATGTTTTCTTTGAAATCTTTAAAAATTAAAAAACAAGTAATTGCACAATAAATGTACAGAGTACTCTATGTGACAGTAAAAACTACATATTATTTTTGTTCGCAAATTTTAAAACCCTTTCATCTCTGACCAAATTGACTTATGTAGTAAGTGTGCGGTAAAAAGCTTCTTTATTTTTCACGTAAACATGCCACGGTCTCTTAACATGTACAGTGATGTGACCCAGGCTGTGTTTATGTTGGAAGCTGAGAGTGGACCACACAAGCTTCAGCTGCTTGACTCACTTTTACTTAATCTTACACTCATAAATGTGTACATTCTGAGGAAAAGATATTTACTTAGAGATTTTGTGCGTTATTTGATTCACTGAATAATGCTGGCCAACAAACCAGCCTTAGATAAACTATAAATAATGCATATGAACATTTATACAGTGCTCTGGATAAAATGTGTCTATGTATGTATAGTCATTTCTTTACATCATAGCAGAAAAAATGTTAAAATGCTTAATTCACTGTAACACAGTAATTTGCAACTTTGAGAAAGGCTTTAAGCTCCACCCACTTGGCACAACAATGTCATGTCATGTTTACCTGAAAAACTTGTTTCCTGATAAACCTGACAATTTATGTGTTTTATCGTAGACATATCTATTTCCTTTACAATTCACACTTTAGAATCACTTTATAATAATATTTTAGATGAGATCATATGGGCACTCAGTCCAGGGTGTATCCTGCCTTGATGCCCGATGACGCCTGAGATAGGCACAGGCTCCCCGTGACCCAAGGATAGATCGGATAAGCGGTACAGACAATGAAATGAAATGAAATGAGATCATATGATATTTTACTTATTTTATATAATGGGCATAAAAGCGGCATAAAATACACTATATTAGCAAAAGTTTTGGGACACCCCACCAAATCATTGTATTCAGGTATTGTTTTTCAGGGGTTGGGCTTGGCCCCTTAGTTTCTGTGACAGGAACTCTTAATGATTCAGCATACCAAGACATTTTGGACAATTTCATGCTCCCAACTTTGTGGGAACAGTTTGGGGATGACCCCTTCCTGTTCCAACATGACTGTACACCAGTGCACAAAGCAAGGTCCATAAAGACATGGATGAGTGAGTTTGGTGTGGAGGAACTTCACAGAGTCCTGACCTCAATCTGATAGAACACTTTTGAGATGAATTAGAGTGGAGACTGTGAGCCAGGCCTTCTCGTCCAACATCAAGTGCCTGACCTCACAAATGCGCTTCTAGTGAAATGGTCAAAAATTCCCATAAACACACTCCTAAACCTTGTCAAAAGCCTTCTGAGAAGAGTTGGAGCTGTTATAGCTGCAAAGGGCAGGCCAACACCATATTACATTCATGTGCATGTAAAGGCAGACGTCCCAAAACTTTTACAGTGTATCTTGTTTTCTAACAGCACATGGAACTTCCTTAAATTAACAATAAAAGCTAACAAAATAAAAAAATAAAAGCAAAAAAACACTCTTCAGAAAAGTTTGTACTTTTTGGGGTAGCTTCACATTAAAATAAATATGCATAAAATTTGGTTTTTGCTGTTTAATCTGGAGGCCTGGAGGCTTTCTCTTTTTGCCTATATGCTTGGGGTTGTTGTATCACTGGAATCTATGTTGAGTTGTAATACCTCAGTATCATTTGAACAAAGCAGCAGTGATACAACCATACTTCACTGTGTTTGTGTGTTCTTGAGATCAGAATCTTCTTCCTCTCCTCTTTCTCTAAACACAATAATCTGAATTATTACCGGGCAGTTTTGGTTTTATTTCGCCTAATCACAGTATTTTGTTTTTAGATTTGAAACTAAATGCTTTTAACCACAAGTCTCTGTGCTTCTCTTTTAGCAGAGGAATTTTATATGAGGTGTAGGAACAGAGACGATCGTGGTTGCAGTTGGTTGCTTGTTGTTCTCAATGAAACTGTTCTTCCTAACGCTTTCAGGTCATCCTGCAGTTCATTTTTAAGTGACTGTCCAGGGAAAATTTGTTATGCTTTCATGAATTTTAAAACTAGACATCAACAAACCAGTTGTACTGGCAGGGATGTTTCAGGTCTACAGGTGACTGTAGCTTTATCCAACCAAGTAATGTTTATGATACATGATTTGCATGTGAATATATGAAAAAGTGGCTCTATATGTACATATCTATGCCTATACACACACAAGGAAGTAGAGAGCTGACAAAACACTCATGAGACATCATTTTGCTTTAAATGCAACTTTCTTTATTTTATGCAAAGGACACTAAAAATCTTTACAAAAGGTATTGCAGAAACATTTGTGCAGTGTAAATTTTTCAAAACTAAAATGGAATATTTTTTCCAAATTAATGTTGCACCTTTAATGATGTGGGGATTGTCTTTGTCAGCAGCAAATATGAAATCATCAAAATCATCCTTCATTACATTGAGGAAGGTGAACTGAAATTCAGGTGACAAAAAAAAAAAATAGTACTCTGCTACACAGTTTTAGTAAATTCCTAAAACTCAATAAACATGGATGTAATGGCACTCATAAGAGTCTCGTTGTGAAGGAGGGCGTCATTCATCTAAAGGACAAAAATAAAAGGTTCAAATTCTCTAGTGCCTGGTATGGCACGAAGGCAATCCCCCTTTAAACTAAAGACCATCAGCCTTCCTATGGCACGCCACATTGGACAAAACAGTGCAGTGGCTTCTTAAGAAACTTGTGGCACTGGAGGTCGTTACTCTCAAAATCTCATCTTAAAGAAAAATAAAAATACACACAAGTCTTTCTTAAATCACTGCCACTGAACTTGCACTTCATATACACACTGTTAACATCACAACTGTGGAACGACACTCATTATAAATTTATGGGGAGGGAAGAAAGAAAAGAGGAAAAAAAAAGAAAAGAAAAGGAAAATACCTGGGCGAGAAATGAGGAAGGACCAAAAGAAGTAATACTATACAAAGTCCTGATAATTAACATATCACTCGATATGATACAGAAATGTGTTTGGATACAAAACCATTTTTAGCTTTACAAAATCTTTACACAATGTATTGCTGTGGGTCAATACATAATACTGAGTGTTCTGTTGCGCAGCGCTGAGAGTTGTTACAAACGCTGTAGAAATTTCCCTTAGTATTATCTGGAAAATACTTTGTTGACTTTTTGTTTTTGCCTTTTGCCCTTGAGTATTGTAAATTAGCAAAGTGATGGCACTACAGCTGTATCAGTGAAAGCAAACAAATGGGAGGGACACGTCTATCTATACGGTTATCTTTGGTCGAGTGTACAGCTGAGTGAAGCAATGAGAAGATTTTGGGCTCAAAAGTCAGTAGCGTGTGGAAATGGCTCAGGTCGGAGAGCTGGAAAAAAAAATTCAAGTCAGGCCAAGTGGAGCGTTCCACTTCGGGGTAATGAGGACCAGCCGACTCGTCCACAGCTTTGTATACTTTTCTAAAGGCCATCGTTGGAAATTAGTGTACTTCTGTCTACAAAAAGCATACCAAGAAGGCCATAGGTGTTCACCTAAATGTTCCAGTTCGTTTGTTTACAAGCTATAGTGCGAACACTCAGTATGCATAATGACATATCTCTTCCAGTTCAATTGAAAAAGAGGGGGGGACGACAAAATACAACACAAATCTAAACAGTTTGACAACGCTGGATGAAACATAGGTCTTGCAACAAATGACAGAAAAGTTGTAGAATAATAACATGTACAAATCTGAGCTTATGAATAGATAATTCACAATTTGTTCAAGGTGGTACCAAGAAAATTTTTTTTGCTTGGCTCCATAATGATCTGAAATGCATAAGACATGCTTATGAAATATGGTGTGTGAAACTATATCCGTCTGCAGCATTTAAGCATTTGTTAGCAGAAATGATAAGAAGACTAAACTTTGTATCAGAAGTGGGGGGAAAAAAAACAAAGAAAAAATAGAGATACATAGAGAAAACAAAAGCACAGATAAACAGACATTTGGGCACATCTCTGAAATGCACGCGAGGACCACTGCACTGAAATACATAAAATGTGCAGGACCTATTTTTTTTTTTTTTTTTTTTGTTAAAGAAAAAGTGCACTTTTTTCCTTTGCCAAGTCGACTTTTTGTGGCATTTTTTGAAATGCTTCATTTTTAAACATCATGGACAGAATTGACAGCAACAAAATGTATCATGGGTCATTCACCCATTGCCTCACAGAAGTTGAACTGAAGTAACATGTGCACATGATGTACAGCACTCCCCTCTGCTGAATTTCACTCGAGATAAGAGGCTGTAAACAAGCGCCTGAGTAAAGGAGGTCGATCTTAGTTGTGCATTCTGCGAGTTGGGAGATTAGATGCTTGAAAACAGGACACACGGGCTTTTTGGGTGAAGACTTGCAGATGTTTTGACTACAGACTGGGTTTGATCGAAGGCGGTCTCATGCTACTACATTACGGAGCCCTTTCACACAGCAAACTCACACATGTAAGGCAGAGAGCAGGTTCAAGTCTCACTTGTGCGATTTGTAAGCTTGCTTTTCTATCCTGTTGGAAAAGAGGAAGGAAAGCTCATTTTCACAGCTCCACAAGGAGACCCTCCTCTGAATCAGGCATAGGCTGGAGGAGTGAGCGAGAAAGGACTGATTCTGCCACCCTATGGGCAATTTATCCAGAGTATGATGTTTTACCATGTATCGAAAGGACATCTGAAATCTAGTGGACCATTACTTGGCACTGTAGTATGCTTAAGAGAGCACAGTGCTCTTCAGAAATCAGCTCACAGCAGTGAGATTAACACATATGCAGGCAGCAACATGCCTGCCTTTCTACACATACATACAAATCCCCCGACACACAATCACACCCACGACCATGAGTGCACTCAACCCTTTAGCTTTTTAAACACTCTGATGTGGCAAACAATAACGTTTGGCTTAGAAATGTTAAGATATGGCAAATAAAGAGCTAGATAAAGTCTGACTGCACAGACTTCAATACAGTAGTGTGGCAATAAATTTTGATCAAACACTTGCCCATGCCTAAACACTGGTGTTCAAGATGGCTCCTGCTAGCAGCCTGGATGTGTTCACACAGAACACTCTGACTTTGTTCACAGCCCTATGTTAAACAGGGTATGTTAGACAGGTATTACAGACTGGCGAGCATGCACGTGGGCATACGGTCCCCAAAAGGCGAGCAGGTGTTTTCAGTTTGTTCACTTTGTGTCTAGTCAACAATAGTGTCAGTTTCGGTAGACCTGGAGGAAGTGACTAGATAAACAGCACTGTGTTTTTGAGTAGTAAGACTTTTGTGTCGGAAAATATGGCAGGTTGAGAAGGCCATGCTTCAACAGCAAAATAGAAATGTCAGCAGGAGAGGTGGTCCATCGAGACGCCTGTAGAAAGAAGCTGCGTCTTGTTCGATGGCGTTTCTAGGAGCTGACCTGCCTGAACACGCTGCACAGTGGAAAGAATCAAAAGGTGAAAAGAGGGGAAAAGAGAGTCACACAAGTGGATCCCCTCAGCGGGAACGCCACGGAGTGATCTTTATCAACACTTCTGGGCCTCCACTGGAGACATGGCGATGTAGGAGCCGTTCTTCAGAGGCTGGTTGCTGTGCGATTCGGGCGAATCGTCCGATTTGTTGCTGACCGGAGTGTAGGCCGTATCGTCTTTCGCCGTCTGCTGGGATATACAGGGACCGAGTTTAGTGTGCTTGAAATGTTGTTGTTGTTATTTACTACAATGTGCTCCACTGTACATTTCATCCAAATCTAATCTACAAAAAATATCTAATACATCTAACAGAAATCTCTTTTTAAGCGATAAAACAGAACTATAAAGTTGTAGTCTATGTTCAATTAAATGCAAAAACAGAACTGAACAGGATTTGCAGAAACAAATGCATGTAACTTAACTTTTTTTATTGTTGAAATAAATAGGTAAAATTATAAATGGCTAAATTGCAAGAAGCACCTCTTATAATTAGAGTTAAATTATGAACAGGCAAATAGTGAGCAAATGAAAGGGAAAAAAGGGGGAAATATTGACTTACAGCAAAAGAATGAAAAGCTTCGGTAAAATCAATACGTTTTACTTCATTCTGAACAGGAACAAAAAAAAAAAAAAGGAGGGAAGGGGAGAATGTTACTGAAAATGAAAACATGGCAGCATTATAAAAAAAATAAATAAATACACTTTTCAAATTACACACAAAAACCCTAAACCCCTACCGTATAATATTGAACATTACCCTAGTGCAATGGATTATGGGTAGTAGTAAACTAAATGTGGGGCAAATTTAAACGTATTAAAGAGCACATGCACTGCTGGTTAGCTTCATGCAGGTGGATAGGACGTGAATACAAAACATTAGAACTTTGTTGATTATCACCTAACCACGCAGACGCCTTCTGAGTGCTGATTTTTATAGTTCTTAGAATTAAAAATGTGCCACGCCTTGATGCTTAGTGTGACAAAACAAACCAGGACATCCTCAAAGAGAACATCTTTGCCTTGGTTGCATTTCCTGTTGCTTAATAACAGCGTTTGTTTATGTGCTTGGAAACCAAACAGAGTGAGCTACTGCTGTCAGTTAAGATGCTTCAAGAATCTATTAATAATTAGCCTGGCATGTTACACCATTTACCACACAAACACGTGTTGCTTATCTTATTCTTATCTGTACTTCTCCCTCAAAAAGACCCATTCACACACACACACACACACACACACACACACACACACACACCATCACACTACCAGCCGGATGCACAACATGGTACAAACAGGTTACTTGTTTGTATGTAAAGGTAACCAAAACAGATGCAAGTGTTTGCCAGAGGTGTTTTTACTTCACCTGACTGCATTATTCAAAATAGGGATGATTCACAAAATGCAAATTTTAGCCTAATATTACACATTCTTATTTGTTAGTAATTTATAGCAGGCATAAAAATGATTCCAGCAGTTGCTCTCAGTTTGTGTATTCAAAATGGCTTTTTAACGTAAACGTTTAAAACCCCACAGAAGCACTAACATAAATTAACAGAACCACAGATCGCACATGTACAGCCATTACTACTAATAAAACTTTACGGTTTACAATAAACAATGCTATACATCGCTTCATTCAAGAAGACAGATATTTTCTGAAGAGATTAATATCAGGACTATAGAAAAGGCAACACTAATAGAACAAAAACTAATCCAAAACTTGTCCGATAAAAGACCCAAACATGAAAATTTATGCCACTGAATAAAGCTTCCTTATATTCGCCTTCTTGTATCTGTGCTGAAAAGCACGGAATTTTCATAACTTGAATGTAACTATTGAACAAAGCTCTTTTGGGTAGTTTGCAAAGAAGTCTTACCTTTCTCTGACGGTTCCTGCACAACAAGAAGATGAAGATGAGCAGTAATAAGGCGCCCACACCCACAATGATGACCGGGAAGTTGGACACTATTGTTATGATCAGCAGCAGAGTTTTCATTTGGGAGGCAGAGCCGTCGTCGATGGTTGCCGTCTGGAAAAAAAAGATTTGATTTTTTATAAAAGGAAAATGGACAGTAACCTTGAAAATGACCAGGATTGTGCCATAGTGATGACAAAAAAAACAACAACAAAAAAAAAAAACCACAAAAAGTCTCGTACCTCATTGACATACATAATGGGGAAGATGGTTTCGTTCAGAAGACGTGTTTGACTGGAAAAGAATAAAGAAATTTTTTTTTTTTTACATGACTAAGGTTTCTGAAAGTAAAATAGATAATGGGTAATTCTGAAAAGGGGGAAATTGGTACTTACGAGAAGCCAGGAACTCTCTTCATTATAATGTTGAGCTGGGCTCTCTTACAGGCACGAATAGGGACCCCAGTCGTCTGGAACAAAATGATTATGATTTATAAGGTGTTTCTAAAGTCTACATCCAGCTAAGAGTAAAATAATATTTTTGAACCATATGTAACACGATATTTAACCCCTATAACCTGACTACCTCTACACAAACATACATATTTGGCAACCTACAAACCATCAGACTAATTGGTCTCATCAGTCTCCCAATATACCAAAAAGACATTCCTGCTTATAGTCCTAAGAGGTCACAGGCTATATTAAATTACAAAAACATGGCAGATCTAAACAGCTGAATGGTGAATAAATAGACCAACTAATTACTCTCAACAACGTTCTCATGAGCCCCACACCACGCTTACCGGGTTAAGGTCGAGGTATGTTTCATGCTCCTCCTTGTTCGGATTCATGCCTTCGATGGCATTGATGTACTTTTCATCAGCTTGGTAGAAATGTGGGAATGATACAACTATGGGTGCTCCTATGGACCAAAAAGGAGAAAACATGTCAAATTATAAGGAATCAGAAACTATTACTAAGAAAAACTGAATCAAGAAATGAAATGAACTTTCTTCCCAAGAAATATAAACCTGCTGGCAATCAGTTACGACAGGACAGTGACCTGTTAAACTTCCACAGACAAGGAACAAAATTCCACATTTTATTTGCTCTGTGTGACTTTGACCGTCGCCTAAATACACTCCAACTGGTTCAATCCAACAATGAGAAGGATTCTGCAAAGTACTTCTCTAAAAGCAGTTTCACTGGAAGCATTTCGCCTAATCAGGACGTGTGACGTCTGGAGAAAACCCAGAGTCATCATTAGAGCGGTCACATGTTAAAAATGAGCTAAGCATCAGAAAACACTGCTATCAGCACGATGACTTATTGAGGAAGCAATAAAAAGAATAGCACTGTCGATGTCCCAATCAAGCTGTAATTAGTAATAGGGTGCGGAGTCCTTGGTCCTGAATTTGAGTTACTTATTAAACGTTTGTGTACTGATCTCCGATTCCTGTCACAGTGCTGGAGAGAGCAAACAGACAAGACAGATCAGAGATGAAGAGGCTACTAGTGCTGGTCAGAGTAATAAAAAAAATAAAAAAAAACCCCGATGTGAACTTCATTTTCTGAAAGCCATGTATGGGATTTCTTTATTTATTTACTTTGGTGCTTTAGGTTTTTTTATTACTATTATTTCACTTATCTTTACAGGCCATGGCTCTTTTACTTGAATAAGCTTAATAATGTTTAGACTATGTTGAGTGAGAGGAAGGAAGTGTGCGTATCTCAGTACTGGCAGAACTGAAGTGCTCACGCTCACTTGTGTCAGTGTTTGCAATTGACAGCTTAAGTGTAAGCTATTCTTGTACACAACTTGCACATATTTCTAATGATCATGTTTGCTGATAATGACTATATAGGCTAGGCATGATGTCGGTCTCTGGCGGTGACGCACGATGCCTCTGTTAGCCGTTACAGGGCACAGGCTTAGCACTGACAGCCAAGACAATAACAGCAGAACAATCCTCTAAAAATATTTGTATGCAGAGCGTTAAGTGATGCAGCGAATGCATATTTGGACACTTTCTGGCTCGGGCATTCTTGAAAAATGTTCTGTTTAGACACTATAGTGCTTTGTTTTTTTTTTATCCTGCTATCTAACATTGATCATCTAAACTTTCACAATTTGCAATCAAAGTAGAACAAAATTTAAATAGCAAATCATAGAAATTCATCGAATACGGCAGGACAATATGGTGTGACTGGTAGGATGCTTGATGGGTGTCCTTGGCCCTTACCTTCACGACACACGCTGACTTTAAGCACTCCTTTACTCAGGCAGTCTCCAGCAGGCACGCAGAAGCCAGCGTTGGCAGGATTCTCATTTGGTGCAGCTAGGACATCAGCAGGAGGAGCGAAGCGGAATGCTGGAATTCCCTTCACCTCTGTATCGGTCACGTATCCCAGATGGATCGACCTGAATACAAGACATACGGTGGACGCTTGAATGACATTTGTATACAAAAGGTGCATTAGCCTTTAAATACAATTTTTTTTTTTTAATTAATTACTTTATTCACTCCTCCACCTTTATTTTTAGCTTTTACTTAGTTGACATTGCTGATAATTGAGACAGGACATAATGTGTCAGTGAGGCTTTTTAAAATGCAGCTGACTAGGAGAGTATTTTAGCGGAGGTTGCAACGTGTAGCCTACCTGCATAGATCCGCGGCGAAGATGTAGAGCAGCTCGTCTCTGGACAGGAATGTGTGGAACACGCTGCCGTCTGTGCCGTTAATCATGTTGCTCTGCTCAGATGACCACCAGGTCATCTTACTGCAAAAGGAGAGGAGAAAGAATCCATGCATTTATTTTACAGCATGAAAATATGTACAATAACTGGGCTGAGAATGTTGTGCTCATTTTTATAGAAAAATTTTAAAAAAAGGAAATCTTTCTTTTCTAAAAAAAAAAAAAAAACGGTAGTCTAAGCATTCAGAAGAATAATGCATGATGTTTTTTCCCCACTTTTTTTTTTTGCTTGGGACATGCGCAATGCAAGCATCAAAAGTTCAGTAAGCAAAAGGTGAGACAAGGCCATTTCACTGGGTAATCAAATATTCACAAAAGCCAACTAGGCCAAGGGGAATGGTATGCAAAGCTCTGGGTACCTTATTCCGTTCCAGGTGTCAATCTTGCCATAGTCCAGGTAGTTCTGCTCTCCGGTGTGGAAGACAAATTCGCCTTCATGGGTTCCATTTTTCTAATTAAAAATATCCAGGAAAAAAAAAAAAAAAAAAAAATCAGACATCGGCAAAAATTTCAGATCCCTTAACATGGCGACCCACACGTTTTACAGCCTTCTGATCTCATTCAGTCACCACTGTCACAAAGAACATGTATATCATATTCTGACTTTAATTGTAAGAGAGTCTACTAAATCCACAACCAATTACATTAGCCAGTTCATCAATTTCTCTATGCAGAGAAACACTAACAACTCACAAACTTCTTGATTTTATAACTCACTAGACTTTGAATTCCAAAGAAGCGTGACCTAAACACTCCATTTCCTGTAATCTTTTTTGATTGCTGGTGTTTAGGGACGTTTCAATTCCACAGCAAACATTTTTTAAAGCTTCTCACCTTGTACATGAGGCCAAAGTATTCATCCACTTCAGGCTTCAGGGCATGAAGTTTGCTCATCAGTGGATCCTTGAAACCCCACAGAAACTCGTGCACAGTGCGTGTCATGAACAGGTCAACACCCAGTGAGTTCATCCACATAGAGATCAGCGGGCGGATGTAAAAAGAGTAGGAGTGCATTTCGTTCATGACGGCCTGCAGGAGGAGATATGGGAGAAGTCGTGTTAAGCACAGCTGTCAACAGGTCATTGTGTTAGTGCTAATGTGTCTTGTGTTATTTTGGCTAAAAAATCTGGTGTGATCAATTAAGTGTACCAGCCATTTCCACTAAAAAAAAAAAAAAATACAAACTTACAATGACCGGGATGTTGGGAGTGGTCAAGAGGTCCACCTTGGGGTCTCCGACAGACATTTCCGGAAGAAAGACGAAGCTCTTGGGATTCGTGGCGAAGATCTTGGTGCCATTTTCTAAGTACGTCACGTTCTCTCTTGGTCTGTATTCCCTGGTTGCATGATTGGAGAGATTGGGTTAATGGTTTAAGCTTCCACATGTAAATATTACACTGCAGCAAATAATCAAAGAACAACTTGTTGCTAGAAGCTGAAAGCTGATGTCACACAAATCGCTTTTTTTTCTTCTTCTTGCAAACAACTGATCATCCAAGCTACATGACATCTGTCATATTAATGTTCCCCCCCCCCCCATCTCCTCCCTTTGACTTCCACTTTTCTGTGTCATTTCCGGATTCTGTTTGCTGTTACATTGTGGCATGGTCTATCTAAATGGCATTAGGTCCAATTAGATGCAACGGTAAATAAACAGACATGAGCTGCGTGCTGGGCTTAAAAAAGAACAAATTACTTCATTTCCAGAAAGTGACAAAAAGGAGGGAGGGGAAAAGAGAAAAAAACCTAAGCTTTTTTAGCTCGACATACAAAGTGCATCAAGTTGGGTGCATGTTTATCTTACCTGTATGTATAAGGTCCCATTTGTGTGACATGAGGCTTTGCCACGCCAGCCAAGAACTCTTGAGGGTTAGTAACGTTGAAGAAGAAATACTGCATGTAAACTGGAGGTGGAGGATTTATCCAGCCATCCAGCACTCGACTGTTCTTAGCCAGGGTGATTTCCTAAAAACAAAAGTGTAATATGTAAATGAATAATTCTGTGAAAGATTCGATGCCATGTCACCGAACATGTGAACTTTAAGCATCTTTTACCAAATGAAGACCTCAGAGTTATCTAAAACCTGTAAACCATTAACCATGTCAGATTCTACTTCCTAATATTGACTTAACCTCCCTGAAAACCTGAACGAAGCAGTCTGGTCACGCAGTTCGCTTCAGGTTAGTGAAGTACTGCCCGAATAAATAATGCTGTTTAAAGTTCACTAGGTCTGTAGGGTTTTGGGGTGATAAGTGAATGACATCCACATGCTATGAGGAAGAAATTCAAAGAACAGAGACGAACGCGGGCCACACATGACGTTTGGTCAGCAGAAAGCTTTGTCTTGGGTTATAAGAGTGCCTTCTCATAAAAATAAAAAGGAAAAAAAGAAAAAGACACATCCTTATCTGTCCTGTCACCTGAAACACAAAAAAAAGGAAAACTTTTATTTTTCTCTTTAACAGCAACTTCAGGTGGAAAAAGAATGGGGCTGTAATTATATGATAATCTTGTTTCATGAGAAATCTACTAGATCTAGATCGTGAATGAGACACATCACACAAAACACACTCCGCGTTAGAAACTGAATTAGTAATCCAATGAAACTTTATTTAGTATCTAGTACTACTATGATTTAAATGGCATTTTAAGCCTAAAAGAGTTGATCATGGTACACTGCTAGTATTATATCAAGTACATCTGAAGTTGTTGATTCACAAGGGCAGCCCAGTAATACCGTGAAATGTCTCTCTGTCGTCGGTATAAAAAGAATTAAAAAAGAGAACCCTTTCAGACTGACTTACTGGTTGCATTTCCCTGTGCTGCAGGCAAAGTATGATGTACTTGAATTTCCATTACACACTCTTTCATTTACAGCAGGTCACGCTTCAGTTGGCTCACACAGCTCCTTTACAATAAGACTGCTTTGATTCAGGCTTACTGAAACGGTGAACTAATCTTCCAACATGCCTATAAAAGTTTTATTTAGGTTGGTAACTAAAAGTTTTATTTAGGTTGGTAACTACACATCAAATCCTGGGAATTTGTCACGCCACACCTTGTTGGGTTTACTTTAACAGAGCTACGAATATGAATCACCTTAAATATATTTATTTAGTGTCAAAAAGCTAAGGTGTCCTTGTCGAAAAATGATGCATTTGTATGCATCATGAAGAGAAAAACAATTCGATAACCTCACAAACGCAGTGTTTTGACATTTTTCCAGGAGTTTAAGATAACCCCTAGACCTACTGGCCATGCCACCAGCCTTGAAAATAAAAATGTCCTTCAAAGCTGTACTGAACATTAAACAAATGTGTTTTCAAAACCTTCATCTTGCATCGTGATGAAGCACTTTTTTTGTGTGTGTGTGTGTTTTGTTGTGGTTGTCCTTCCATCCCCCATTGAAAAAGTGAAGAACTCTGTTACAACATGTAAGAACATGCAATAACAACAACAACAACAACAAAAAAGTTTAAGTTGATTATGTAGCTAGAAATAATTTACCTACGCTACATTGTTCCATATGGGCGAAATAAAAAGAAATGAAAAGACTCGAGCCAGGAAGCCGATCTGTTCACGCATACCCTAAAGTGTCATGCTACATGTTTAAGGGAGAAAAAGACGAGAACGAAAAAGGAAATACTGCCGTGGTTTTTTATCTGCTCTACATACAAACAAAGCAGTTTAGCTCTTTTCCACACCCAGCTCAAGAAATATGCAGGTCCTCAGGGCTTGAAAAGTGGCTTTTGTCCTTCAAGAGTTCTCCTATTAGAGACACCAGTTTACACAAAGCTTTGAAAGCAAGCTGGTTTAGACAGGGTGTATATTGTAAAAAAAAAAAAAAAAAAAAACTAAATAAATAATTGAGGAACCGTAAACGTCTAAAAAAAAAAAAACTTGTTAAGCAGGAGTTTTTTTTTTATTTAGGTATTGTACTAATTATGTGCAGAATATTTACAACTTCATAATGACGTTTCACTCGGTCGTGGATTTTATGATCATTCCTGCAACTCCTGAGTGAAACCTGATTATGATTGTACATCCAGACAGCTTGAACTCTATATAGACACATATATAAATATAGCAGAAATTCCAGCTACACAGTGGGAGTCACACAGAATTCCAAGTATTCCTCAAAGAGAATTCCAGCCTCTTGCTGTTTCTGCTCTCAGACCCCTCACCCTGAGAGAGAGCACTACACCTCCCCCCATTAAACCATTAAAGCCAGCTACCGCCTCACGTCTTCTTTAGAAGAAAAGAGAACAAAACAGCTGCTTTCTTAAAGAGAAAACAGAGAGAGAGAGAGAGAGAGAGAGAGAGAGAGAGAGAGAGAGAGAGAGAGAGAGCCAAGAAATGCAAACACGGTGTGTTTTCTCCGCATCGTTTCCACACGTCAGGTGGTCAGAGAGAGAGAGAGAGAGAGAGACAGACAGAGAGAGAGAGAGACACTTCGGTTAGGATTAGCAACACACAAACACACACACTTAAGAGAACTTAAGTGTGGAAATGGAAATAAAACGTGACAATTCGCGTCATTTGAAACAGGAACCCTCCCTATTACACTGATAAGAGCTGATGGTGTTCGTAACACAGGAACTCGCCCCGGTGCAATGCAATGCAGCGTGCTACCAATGCTGAACTAAACACACACACACTTTAAACATTACTATCATTTTCAATGTATGACTTATTTAGTTACATTTACGCGTACAGTTTTACAGTGTATAACTTTCTAACCTAATCGAGTAGTTTGTGTGTGTTGAGGATGATGTGTCCAACACCCGGCTAAAACCCGGCTCTGTTTTATTTTAGCTAACGCTACGTGCTGCATTCGGACTAGCCGATAAACACCGATACACGATTTTTTTTTTACCGGTTTAATTCGAACCATTTCAGGAGTGTAAGGATGAAACAACACAAAAACAAAAACAACAACAACAACAAATAAAACACTTTTTTTTTTACCTTTTTGATCCTTTCGTGAATCATTGTCTGGAAGACTTGAGCCACCATCAGGGCGATTCCCACTATGAGCAGATGAGCGCACACAATCCCCGTGGCGTAAATAGCACAAGATCTCCTCATGGTGACTAAAATGTAAGTTAAAGATCACGGAGAGAAAGAAACCTTCAGACGAGAGATCTAGCTATAACGGATCGGTCATTAACTCGAGAGATCGACCGCGGAAGTCAGGGGTCCGAAGTCACAGGAGCGGTGTGGCTCGTGCTCAGGTGTCCGATGTGTAAGTTTCAGTGAAGCACCAGGAAAGTACCGAACCCTCCGTGTGTGTGTTTCTGAGTGAGTAAGAGTCTGATGCTCAGGCACGGATTTTATCAGCTAAAGCTAAAGCGCAGAGTGCCGGAGGAGGACCTGAACAACCCCCTCTACTACACTGAGAGGGCAGTCAAGCGAAAGCCCAGTGAGGGGCGGTGGGTGTGTCCATGTTCAAAAAGCCCCGTGTGTCTCTGCGGGCTGATGTCACACATATTTAATGGCCTTTTAAAAGGAACCACATTCACTTGCTATCAGTTTAAAACCCTGCTCATTTTGTGACCGAATAAAAAATTAGAAATGCACTGTATATTCACTTGCAGTCCCTGTTCCTAAAGTGCTAAATAATTTATCACGCATGCATACAAGTAATGACTAATTAAGTGATTATACTTTAATCTTAATTGTGTGATCTTATCGAAAGATATTACAACCCTAACACCTTTATAACGCTTTCTGTGAATAGCGGTATTTGGGTGTGTTTGTGACTGATGGACCGTTATGTCCTCTCCGCTATCTCCTGTCATGTCTCCTTAAGCTGCCGCTCACTGAACATGAATAATGTCCGCCCCTCAAGGCGAGCGACACTTTTCGTAAACCTTTTGTTCAAAGAACTCGCGCGTTGATTGGTTGACGTTTTCCCGGACCACCGCGATAACCCCGCCCCAGAGCAGCGCGATTGGTCGGAGGCGCAGGAGCGCGATGCAGAATTTGATCGACTGATTTCGGGGCGGGGCTTGTTTAAAGGAGGACCACGCACGTTGCAAATCGCCAGTTCTTGTGTCATCCTGACTGAGCCGCCTGCAAAGGAAAAGCAGAGTAATGAAAATGTTTGGCCTGTAAATGTTCACATTCCTTCGTCTATTGAGCATTAAACTTAAAAAAAATTTCCCCTCTAATTTTATAACTTATGTAGAGACTTATTATGTTGAGACATATATATTATACAGCTTATTTCCTAAAGTAAACAAGACCTTTCAAAAGATCCTTCTTCCACAAAATGCATAAACTTTCGATTAAATCCAGTGCTTTTCACAATTTTTGAAGTAAATCTGTACATAATGTACATAAAGTTAACGCGTGCTTCTTACGAAGGCTTATTGCTTACAGACCCACTGATCACTTTATTAGGAACACCTGTACACCTGCACATTCATGTGAAAGCAGCACAGTGCAAGCATTCATGCAGATACAGGTCAAGAGCTTCACTTAAAGTTCAAACACCAGAATGAAGAAACATTGTGATCGCTGAGATTTTAACTGTGGCACGCATGAATATTTCAGAAACGACTGATATCCTGGGAATTTTAACACACAACAGGCTTTAGAGTTAATAAAGGATGGTACGAAAAATACTCGAATCATCCCAAACGGTAGCAACAACTATACAACATTTAAAAGCACGGAGATCACACTGTGTACCTATTCTGATATTTGATGTGAAAATGAACTGAACCTGTATCTGCGTGATTTTTGCATTTGTGCCGCTGCCACCGGATTGATTGATTGATTGGATAATTGCATGAATGTGCAGATGTTCAGGTCTTTCTAAAAATGTGGACAGTGAGTGTATACAGAATATAGTCATTTGACTCCAGTGTTTACTGTAACATGGCATTTTCCATAACTGTTGGTCGGGGTCATCGTCTATCCTGGGAACACTTGGCACAAGGTGGGGGACACACCCTTAACGGGACGCCAGTCCATTGCAGGAATATCCTTAACAGACGTTAAACATACTAATATGTATTAGTCATTGAACGTGCAGGAACAAACCACTGAGATTAAATGTCATGAGAAATAACTGAGTAGTTATCAGATAAAAGTAGCCGCAGGTTGTCCTGCACTTCCTTCATTTTCTTTTGCTGGCTTGTAGGTTTACATCTCAGAGAGGAAAATGTCTCTCTCATGTTTTGACAGTTGCTAAAGCTGAATCAACAAAGCCCACTAACAGCTGTCGGTCTGTTACTAATACAAAATTTTGTTTACTCCCATGGAGGTGTGGTGCAGTTAGAGCTGCATGGTCAATCAGTCAATCAAATAACCAGGCTGTCTAAGTTATTAAAATATATTCTGTCCTGATATGATAGCAGCCCAATTCAGTCAAGACCATATTACAAACTAAACCTAAACACTGTAAGTGAACTTAAATACATAATACCATGATATATGCATTCAAAAATGTGCATTTTGTTTTATTAATAATTGCCATAACAAGAACTGCCAGTTGTGGGGATTTATGATTAGGATGCTAAGTATAATCAAGATGTGTATAGCTCTGTAGTCTATGGGGGGTGAAGTACGAACATCTGTGCAAACAAGAGAAGTGAAAACAGACCACAATGAAATATCATTAGTGAGGATTTCACAGAAATATTAACTTTAACTCTTTTTTTCATTCATATTCATGTTTGCTTGGTGCTAAACTTCATAGGTTTTGACGAACACACATGTAGATACATGTAGAAGAAAAAGGGGCGGGGTTCCCACAAGGGATATTTGGATTGTTAATCCAAAGCAGTGGTTCTCAGAATGGGGTTTGGTGTACCCCCAGGGATCAGTGAAGAATATCCAGGACGTCCCAGATTTAATATAGTTATAGTCACGGAGATCACAGTCTGTATATATATATATATATATATATATATAGATATAGATATAGATATATATTAGAGTGTTTATTTAAAGGAAATGACAACACATCAAAATAACCCAAGATCATGCAGTATTTGCAGAGCTTTAATAACTCAAATAAAACAAAATGCAAATAATTTGTAAACAAATTGTGTTAATGCTTTGGCTAAATAACATTAAGAAATCAGTATTTGGTGGAATAACCCTGATTTGTAATGGGTTTAATCCATACCTGATTAAGTCAAAAACCTATTTAGCCTATAAATAATATCAACTTGGAATTAAATGTGTACTATTAGTGGAAAGTTCAGGAGAAGAAAGCACATTTACACAATGTTCATGATATAAATCTGCTCTGAGGGATTCAGTACAATTCATTTTACATGTTTAAATGGTCCCTGACTTTGTGGAAACTGGATTCTTTTATCAAAGTGAAACTCTTTTATTTCAACACTGGAATAAAAAGTATAATCAGTTATAATAATTATTATTTTTTTTGCAGTTTAACTAAAAACTATAAAGAGATTCATGATAGGGTATATCACCAGTCCAAAACTTACAAGATCATACTTTATTCCTCTCATTGAATAGATTCTGGCACTCTGATAATGGAAACAAAAAATAATTCTGCAGACCTCAAGAAGGTCAATCCAGCACTGTATGAAAGTGAAATACTTTACCATAAAAGCACACTGTTTGACCTAACATTTAATAATCCAAATTAGCTATTACATCCACCCCAATATTTATACCATGATCAACTGAACCATTTGTAGAAGTTAATTGTTTTGTAATGTTTTTGGTGTTCTGAATGGATTGTGAATTTCTCTTAAAAAACAAAACAAAAAAAAATCAGGACAAATGCTAAAAGCTCCACTCCGTTGCACAGGAATTGCCTCATAACACAAAGCGGTGTGACTGAGAGAGTACAGGTGGCTTTGAAAATGAAGAGCTTTATCTTAGCAGGTCTGGTAGACAGATGGCAAACTTCTATCTTGGATTATTCTGTTGTTACGTATGAGGTGACGTGAAGCTTTGATGGAAAAGAAAGATAGAGAAGCAGAAGGAATCATGTAATGGCCATGCAGATATAACTAAGCTGATATTGTTTTTGATTTATTTAGAATTTAATTAGAAAGCATGACCATATACTTTTCAAATCTACAACCATGATGGTGCCAAACTGTACTTTTCTTTATTGCTGAGGTAGTTACCATAAATACCATAAAAAATGTTTTGGAGCTTTATCATGCATCATCTAATAACTAAGAAAGTCCATTTATATACCTTCATATATAAAGCTACAGTATATGCTGCCATATACCATCATGCTGCCACTGCTGGGCCCCTGATATAAATTGTAAGTTGTTCTGGATAAGGGTGTCTGCCAAATGTATTGAAGCACTGTAAAAACGTACAGTAAAAGTTTCATACTACAGATACAGTAGATATACCTTTGATTGTGTGGTCACAGAGGCAAAGAAAAGTATATTTAGGTGCCATTATGTCTGAGAGTTTACAGTTTAAGTTCAGCTAAACACATAAACATGTTTTGAGGATTGCTCTAGGCATGCCTATTGGGGGGTAATTTTTTTTGTCATAATATTTTGTCATTACACATTATTTAATTCATTGCAAGAGAATGATTTTTTTTTAGCTCAGAAAATACATTGCCTGCTTTATTTTCCTAGAATACTCCTTCTCAGTAACCTCTTTAGCAGTTTATTGAATGCATGTCCTGTTTGTTCTCCAACAAATGATGTGAGATCGTACACAGAGGGTTTTTTTTTTTTTTTTTTTGGGCCCGTACTTTTTGTTCCCATGAAATCACCATCCTCTGTTTGTCACCAAAACCTTTTCTTTTTTCATTTTTTATTCACACATACCACATCACAGAGCCAAACATGCTAATGCATAATACATCCTCTTTCCAGGTCAAAAAGAATGATCCATGTCCTTTGCACGCTAGTTTGCCAGCTGGTAAATACACGCTACTGCTTCAGAGATATTACACATCCTTTACTCTTGCTCCATAATAGGAGACCACTTCTTTTCTGCTTATTGTTCCATATCACTCTGTAAAATATAGCTAGATATATGAGGACATATTGCTGATTGTGATGCTATTTTTCCTCAGTCCATGTGAAAAAGCAGGGAATTGTCTTTCTGAATCAGTACAAGGATCCTTTTCATTAGAAGGAAAACACATGTGGACAGTCTGCTGATTAATCCAGCTATCATTTGTTATACACATCCATAATATATCTTCTTTTTTCTCCAGCTCTTTGTCCTGACAATCACATTCATAAAATGCATCAACAAGGACCTCTATAAATTCAGGAGACTGCTATGAAAAGAAAATAAAGGTGCAAAGGGCTTAACCAGAATAGAAGGCTGTGGTCAAACTGGTCTGACAACAAACAAAGCATTAGACAGAGTGGAAATTTATTCACCTTTGACCACACCCGTCTCTACTTGTATACTGTAATTCCTACTAAGTATGATGCAAGGATGTAACAGTATATCAACCTGAACTAATTATGGCATCTTAGTAAAGCAGTCAATGTTCAATCTAATAGGAACACCAATGCACAATCAGCCAATCATGTAGCAATGGCACAATGCAGAAAAATCCTGCAGATACAGGTCAAGAGCTTCAGTTCATGGTTTACATCAGAATGGGGGAAAAGTGTGATATCTGTGACTGCAACTATCTCCTGACTATGAGTTTACAAAGAATGGTATGAAAAACAAAGAACGATGAGTAAGCGACAGCTCAGTAGGCGGGACCACCTTGTCGATAAGAGAGCGCTGAAGAAAATGGCCACTAAATATATATTTTTTGTTGTTATGAAATATCACAAAACATCAAACATCAAGGCAGATGAGCTACAAAAGCAGAATATTGCATTGGGCTCCACTCCTGTCATCCAAGAACAAGACTCTGAGGCTATCATGGACACAGACTCTGATCTCAGTCACAACTAAAGAGTTCAATATTCTTTATTTTGGCAACAGCAATATCAAGCTGACAATCACACAGTGTTACCCTGCTTCAAGTCAGTTTGTAATTGAAATTGTCTGCATAGTAGTGACATGAAGTTCATTTAAAAAATGGTTTTCTTTACAGCGTTTAATGTAATAAATACCCAAATCAATTTTTCTATGTGTGTACTTTAACATCCTCCTCTTAAACATAGCATACACCAAAGATGAGTTGAGACGGTCAGTTGAACAAAAACATTTTTTAGTCTATTAGCTCATTTTGCATATTTTGACTAATTCTTTACGACACATTGTACACACCTACACATTTTAGATCCCAGACCTTTCCACACTTTCCAGAGAACTGCAACCACACCGACCGCTCAGGCATGCAGGAACTCTGCTATAGGGACTAAGAATGCAACTGTGCATGACCTGGTATGGCTTATTCACTATACAAGCCTACACTGACATTCCTACTGAGGATAAAGACTGACATCCAGCCGTTAACTCCCAAAAAGCCAGACCTTTTCACCAGATGAGATTCATTGAAGGGTCACGACATTAAGTGCAGTGGGAGACTCGGTTGAATTGATGTGCC
This sequence comes from Hemibagrus wyckioides, assembly GCF_019097595.1. Classification (NCBI taxonomy): domain Eukaryota; kingdom Metazoa; phylum Chordata; class Actinopteri; order Siluriformes; family Bagridae; genus Hemibagrus; species Hemibagrus wyckioides. The sequence continues at coordinate 12,080,416 of NC_080731.1, forward strand.
GGAGATTTTGCCTCAAGCTCTCCCAGGAGATCGAGTGACACTGAGGAAAAACGTTCGGCAGGAGAGAAAATAAGAATGACACAAACGAGGCACATCGTTATCAAGAGACTAAGTACGATTAAATCATTTGGAAAGCACAAACCAAATATGACAGCTTCTAGGAAGGCAGCGGAGATAATGTGCTAATAGTTATCACAATGTTCTTTCATTTGACAAATGATTTTTTTTTTCTATAATTGTACATCCTTCCGGATGTACAAGAGTTTCCTTTCGGTGAAACAGACGGAATGTAAATTGTCCTTATTTTGACCTAAGGTGTGGTGGACTTCCTAGAACTACGGGCTTGCATTACTTACAGTGAAACATACGCAATAAGCCGGCTTTCACAATAAACAACAAAACCTTCTTCAAGTTTGCTTCCAGGCTAAATATTTCACTCCATTGTTCTACCATCATTTCTGACAGTGTAGTTTCTCTTGGGAGAAATTTAGGTTATCCTGTTAGGCTACTTGTGACTTGTTCCCGTCATTCTAAAAATGACGACTGAATGTGCATCACAACCTGCATCAAAGGTTATCTTGAGGATATATTCAAGGACGTTATTATGTCATAAATACGCTTGCATTATTTCCAGCGAAGGTCAGTTATCAGAATAAAATAGTTTGCCAGACCAAGAAAGCACATGGGCTTGCCATGTTTTAAAAAGCACAAAGTAATTTGTCTTGGTTCCTATTTACTATGAGTGTACGAAACATGTTGTACAAAGGAAAGGTGAAATATTTAGAGACTCGATTTTCGAAGAGACTTTTCAACAAATTAGAGCCACTACAGCCAAAAGCTGCATGGTCTGACGTACCAGGTTCACGTGAGGCTAAATTCACAAGGTAGTCTACAGAACTGCTTTGAATCTGGCGCATGAATATTATGCTCTCAGAGTGATTTGTGGTTTTCATTGAGGAACACCGCCTATATACACATAATCACAAATAAGAACAACATCATGCTCTCAGAGTGATTTGTGCTTTTCATTGAGGAACACCGCCTACATACACATAATCACAAATAAGAACAATAGCAGGTAAAAGCTGTGCTGTGCTTTAAATGGGAGTATGTTTCTTTGGGGAGCAATGAACATCAAATCAAAAGGTATTTTGCAAAACAAGTGAACATGAAAGGAAAGATTTGTCCATTACACACAACTAAACAGGCGGAGGGTATAGACACATGCCTACGCAACTAAAGCAACTGAACACATTAACGAAGCTTTTGTATAAATATAGAAAAATCAAAGATTTGCATTAATTGCTGTGTTAGAGTTATTATAGTAACAGCTAATTCAAGGGACATGTATGGTGGATGCTCTACATAACCTAATACTAAATAAATAAATCAATAATAAGGAGTCTCCAGTATAGGGAAAGGAAAGAGGAATTTGTTTCTCAAGTTGCATTTTTTAACTGAGAGAGAGAGAGAGAGAGAGAGACGAGACTGGTAAGGGAACAATTGCCATAATGTAAGTGCTAACCAGAATTAACTCATGGACATTCTGCGAAATTAAATGTACCTTCAGGCTGTCTTGTTGAAGTTACATGCTGAGCAACCAAACAATACATTCTGGTCGTCTATAGGTAGTTTATGAGGAGTCATTCGGGGACATGTGCATGTACACATAAACAGAAATAAATGAAAAGCTCTTTAAAACAGGATTGGATGGATTTGCTTGCTCAGTGTAACAGACAATAATGTATATTAATTCTGCACATGCATTTCACTTGGCTTTATTTCAAAGCCTACATAAACAGTTTGATTTTTTTCTTTCCGCTGTGTCAGCTGACCTGAGAAATGTGCCACGCACCATGACTGTATCAGAGAGGCGTTTCAACCATCTACTCTCTACACAGCAGGGAGGTCGTGCCTGTCTCCGCCATGGCCGTGGGTCCTCAGGAGAATAACCCTGTAAACATTTAACAGTGTTGTGAATCCCTTTAATTTCCCTGAAGACAGCATCAACAGAGAACACCAGGAAATGTTCCCATGCGTCAAGACTTTTTAGTTGCTGTGCAAGCAGTTTTGCGTTCTCTCGCATACTGTGCACTGCTGGAATATCTTCAGAGATTTCTGGGAATGTACCGTCTATGAAGATTCTGATTAATAGCTTTTAAGAGTTTAGGAAGAGTTGATTTATGATGACACAATCATCAATTTGCCCAAAGGCTAAGCTGATTTTAATAGTGCAAAATGTTTGTAAAACTGAGCTATGATTAAAAATTCATTTATTATAATTTTTTCCATGTCAGTTTGATGACTAACAGTTCAGGGTGTGTTCAATGGGCAAGCTAGAGCATTTATCAAACACTTTAATACACATATCCCAGTTTCCACACATGAACTAACCAGTCCAAAACTATACCCTCAGCACACACACACGCACACGCTGAAAGTTTCACTGAAAGTCACACCACCATGAGTTCTAATGAGTTTGTTGAAGGAGTGTGCAAAGCAAACACAGTTAATTTGTATTTACTCTCAAGGATGCACTAAGAGTTGACTAGCAGTGAACTGCACCTAAAGTCTGACTCGGGTGCAATTAAAAACAGAGCTTCTTGCAGGAAAGGTTACATATCTGTATTTCCTATCGTGTTTCTGACATGTTTGTTGCATGTTTTATGTATAACAGCATAAGAAATGTTCTATAAAGAGGCTACATTCACAGTAAAATCCTATCCATGAACCTTAAATAATATTTAAAGTTATGAAATGCAACTATTTTTTAATGCAAATATTTTTTGGCATAATATCAGCCCACTATATCTATTTTTTGTTCAGTGAATTTTGTTGTTTCCTTGTACTGAGGAAGAACAGGAAACCTCTTTATTACAGGAAACACACTTATCAGGAACTCTCAGTGCAGCTATCCTGGAGGCCATGAAACATTTTAAAATCTTTGATAATAACTTTTATTACTAATGAAAAGTAATAAACTTTGGTATAAGTTGTGATAATGAAATAAACCCTTCACAGGAAAAGAGGCATGTATAACTATTTTAGTTCCATGATAACACAGTTGGAGTGAAAAACATCAAGAGTCCTGCACAAAGCCATGATCTCAACCCCATTGAACACCTTTGGGATGAACTGGATCACTGACTATATACCAGACCTTCTCACCCAAAATCAGTCCCTGATCTCATTATGTTTTCGTTGCTGAATGAACACAAATCCCCACAGTCATTCTTCTTAGAAAGTTTTCTGAGAAGACTGGAGGTTATTATGTCAGGCAAAGGGTGACCAACTCTATATTAATGTCATGCGTTTGGAACAGGATGTTGAACAAGCACATATCATGGTCAGTTGTCCACATACGTTTGGCCTTACAGTGTATTTTTTAAAACATTCTATTCATAATTTGTTACTGAACAATGTAAGTCTATATAATTCATTCTTTTAAGTATAAGATATTCGGTATGAGACATATTGTTGCCTCCAGGATCCATGTTTTTTTTTACTGTCTTCTGAGCATGTTCTTCCAGTGTCCATGTGGCTTCCCTCTGGCATCCCAAACTCTCAAACAACATCCTGTCAATTGGTGTCCCAGCTTCACTAAATTGCTCATAGGTGTGCATGACTTTACTGCTCTATGACCAACTGGTGCCCTTTTCAGGGTGTATTCATGCCTCATTCCCAGTGATCAGATCCACCATGACTGTGACTAATATAAAGCATGTACTGGATAAGTATAAAAGTGTGAGACGTGATGAATTTCTAGTCCAGGTTTTGTGTGTGAAAAAAATCCCAGCAGATCATCAGTTTCGAAATGATTCAAACCAGTCCATATGACACGACCAACCACGTCATGGTCAAAGTTACAGAAATCAAACTTTTTATTTATTCTGATGTGTGATGTGAACAATAACTGAAACTCTTGGCCTGTATGTGCTTTATTTTCTACGTTGTGCTTTTGCCACATGATGGAAAAAATTTGCTATTCTATTAAAGTGAACGGTGAGTGCATAATATCTGTGCAAGGGATTCGGATTCGGGATAAAGCTTGCTTACTCTGACAAACTATTAATGACACAGTATTTCAGGCATGCATACAGAACTGCTGCTTGTGAGCACTTCAGTGCATGTGAGAGTCCTGTGACCAGGGTGTGAGGAGCAGAACAGAGGAGGGAAAAGAAAGATTTTCACAGTTCTTCTTTCTCACCGATCTTGCAGTCGTGCACTAAAAATAACAAACATTCCATTAGTGCTGCTACTGTAATAAATCTGAATAAGCCACTTCCTTTTTCCAAAGAACTGTACTAGGAAATTAGATAAGGCTCAGGTAATAATGTATCGGCATACAGTTTGTCGTTTTAGATCTTTACATCTATTATAGAAAAATAGGGAAGGTGAAAGTGGAATGATAACTTAAGAATAGTGTTTAGAGCATAATTTGAGTGGTATCCTGGAATCACAGCTTCTTTTCTCTGGTTTATTTTAATGTATGTATGTATGTATGTATGTATGTATATGTGCATGTATGATTTTAACACACACCTAGTCATTATCATTTGAGAGTAAGGGTTAAGGTTAGTAAGGACAAGCCTTTTAAACACTTGCAAGGCCACTGATAAGAGATATATACCTGTAGTGTCCTTTAGTCAGAATCGATGTGCTAATAGCTTGTAGTTACTTACAGTTATCCTTATTTAACTGATTGTGGTTCTTAATAAATTTAGATGATTTTTATATGAACATTATGACATATTAAATATAGTTCATAAACCATTATTTCAAAATTGGTGTTAAAAATGAATATTAATAAAGAGCATAAAGAAGCTGCATTATACACTGATCAGGCATAACATTATGACCACCTGCCTAATATTGTGTTGGTCCCCCTTTTGCTGCCAAAACAGCCCTGACCCGTCATGCACTGTGTGTTCTGACACCTTTCTATCAGAACCAGCAATTTGAGCAAGAGTACCTTGTCTGTTGGATCGGATCACTCGGGCCAGCCTTCGCTCCTCACGTGTATCAATGAGCCTTTGCCATCCATGACCCTGTCACCGGTTCACCACTGTTCCTTCCTTAGACCACTTTTGATAGATACTGACCACTGCAGACCGGGAACACCCCACAAGAGCTGCAGTTTTGGAGATGCTCTGATCCAGTCGTCTAGCCATCACAATTTGGCCCTTCATCAAACTCGCACAAATCCTTACTCTTGCCCATTTTTCCTGCTTCTAACACATCAACTTTGAGGACAAAATGTTCACTTGCTGCCTAATATATCCCACCCACTAACAGGTGCCATGATGAGGAGATCATCAGTGTTATTCACTTCACCTCTCAGTGCTCATAATGTTATGCCTGATCAGTGTATTTCTCACACTGTTGCATCCTGGGATGTTTTGAGCTTTGACCTTTGTTGTGTTCTGCTCAGAGTGTATATCCCTATTACCAATTAAGATTATTGAATTGACCATAATTTTTTTAAGCATTTTACTGTGAGCCATACACAGTGAGCCATTCCCCGGTGAGTGCCACGGTGGATCCAAAGCCTATCCTGGGAATACTAGGTGTAGGATTACACCCTGATGCCAGGATGCCAGGTCTTGTACAATGGGGTGGCCATGGGATGGGAAAACTACTAAGCAGCACACACAACAGTCACAGTGATTTAAATCCTTGCCACAAGATTTGTTTCTGTCTACCAACAAGCTGCAAGATTCCTTAAAATTCCTCGGCTCATGTCCCAATTCTTGTCTCTACACTACTGCGAAGTGCGCACTTCACTAAGTGACACGCCTCGCGCTTCTCCTCTGCCATAGCAACCGCACGCGCTGATTCGGCTAGGGCGATTAGTGTAGCCGTGTTAGCAAAACGTTTTAGAGCGGGTTTTTTTGTCCAAGCCAAAGGTCATATGATCAATAAATGCTGACTGCTGAGAAAATGCACAAGATGAACGACAAAAAATGTCAAATTGGACCCGGAGACAGCACTCCTGTTCATCCTTGGTATTGTACTGGACCTATACTTTTCTCCTAACTTAGCCAATTAGTTTCTATTTACAGATAGATGACTTACCTTCACTTTACACACTGTAGAACTGGATCTATTTTATTTTAGCTGATTTTTGTATTGTCTTTGTTTTCAACCAAAAAAAAGTGAAGTATTTTGAGTATGATACCCACTGAAAGTATATTCAAAGTAGACAAGATGGTTTGATAATTATGCATTAACGCTATACACCAATCAGGCATAAAATTATGAACACCGAGAGGAGTGATGATCTCCTCATCATGGCACCTGTTACTGTTGAGCTACTGTTGCTCAAACTGCTGAAGACGTTAATGCTGGTTCTGATAGAAAGGTGTCAGAATACACAGTGCATGATGAGTCAGGGCTGTTTTGGCAGCAAAAAGGGAGACCAACACAATATTAGGCAGCTGGTCAAATTGTTATGCCTGTTTGGTGTATTATGACATTTTATAGATCACCATGAGCTCAGTAAATTCAGTATCTACTATAAGTGTATGTTGGGAAGATGCATTAAGGATCTATGCACGGTTTGTGGTCTGTGCTGGTTTCATGTTCCTTTTAAGAAATTCCTAGGTGGATATCAAAACAAACTGGAAAGCGTGAAGGGGTAGCCCATATGTAGGTTTATATTGAGATATCCTACATGTCCAAAAATCCCATATGTTGTTGCCACAAAGCTGGAATCACACAGATGTAAAAGATGTCTCTTAGTATTACTCTTAGTTGGAGTGAAAAAACTCAAATGAACTGCACCTCAACCCCACTGAACACCTTTGGGATGAACTCCCTAGGCCTCCTCATCTAACACCAATACCTAATGCCCTAAACTCTAGGGCAATAATGGCTGTTAGAACTGCAAAGGAGGGAACCACATACTAATGCCCATGGCTTTTGAATGGGATGTGTTACAAGAACATATTATGTGTAATGGTCAGATGTCCACATAATTTTTGGCTGTATGTAAATTTCGATTTCATAAATTGAAGATTTTACCCGTAATTTGTCTTTGGTCTTGGTGCAGGTACAAAGAAAGACTCCGCACTAAGTGTATGAAGGACCCAGTTCAGAAGCTGCAGCTCTCCGGGGCCCTGAATGGACGCAGATGGCGCTTTTTGACTTCAGGACTTGATGATTTCAGAGATGGCTACCCTGTACCCCAGGCAGGGACTTTCACACAGCCCCAGCGTGGAACTGAAGCTGCCATTTTTGGCCTGTCTCATAAGCCGGAGCCAGTAAAATCACCAAAAAGACGTTTTACCAAAGAGCAGGCTTGCTTCTCCAAACAGAACTGCCTACGCCAGAGTCGCCACCGATTTGTGGACGCAGTGGAGCAGAGCCTGAGCACACACCCCCTCGCTCTCTATCCACACTTAGGAAGTGGCATGCCACCTGAGGTAGATTAGATGCAGATAATGTAATACCATCAACTTCGCAAAACACATCTCTGACACTTTTGGTCAGCAGTCGCATGATCTTTAGAACAAAGATGTTCGAAAGCGTGTTTTAAAATCTAGTGTAATTTGTTTGAAGTCTCAGACATACCAAAGCATGGTTCTCATCCCTTTTGTATATGGCTGTGACATCCCAAAAATTTCACAAATGAGCACACAGCCTTTCCTCTACTTATAACTACGTGATAAATACTGACAGTGTAAGAGATTTTTGTCAATTTATGAGAAAGCTGTTCTTAGAAATATGTAAGTAAGAAGAATAAATAAGGCATTTTTGTTCTATTTATTACCTATTGTTTTTCATATATACAAGGATAAGACTATAAATATTTCATAATTTTTTTCCACCACAAGTTTTTTGGTTGTTTAATACAACAACAGTGACATTTTTAGACTAGGTTATCATACCATGAAAAACACAAACACCACAATGACCAGAGCTCATTCATTTCAGTCAGAGTTGCCAAATACCACTGACACGAGCAACATGGAGATGAGATGTGGGCGTGACCAAGCGATGTGAGAAAGTTGAGAAATGTTTAACTTTATGCAAATATATAATGGGAGTGAAGTCAGGAGAGGGCACATGATCTGTGGCAAAGAGCACACACTGCTTCGTCTTCATCTTATCTTGATCCATATATATATACACACTGGTGAATTCTATATACAAATGCCAAATCTCCCTCCAGAATTTCGTTTTAGCAGCAAGAAAAATAATTTGGAACGATATTTACACAACCCAACAATAACGAACATTATTACCATGGCAACCAATAGTAGGACTGCCTATTGATTCTTCATACTGAGGAGTCTGAAGATTTGCAATGATAAAATAAATCACTGTATTTGTGACCATAGCTTTAGAACGCATGTACCTTGTCAAATGGAAAATGCTAACGTCATGTATTTTCACCTCATTTGTTAGCTGTTCTATGACGTCTTGTCTGTCCTGGACCCAGCCCTGCACGTTAGGATTGAGACACCTCTGGCTAAACGAGAGGAGTGTAGCAAAGAAGATATGGTGCCATGTGAAGGCCTTATTCAAGAGACTTTACCAGATCCAACAACAGAATCACCGAATAGTCCAGTGTAAGTCTTCTGTCTATCCAAGAGCCTATGCTTGGCTTATGGACATGCTCACCTGTTTTATTATCTAATGGAATGTTAGTTTCGTAAATCTGGCCGTCCATCAAAGAATTGGACAGCAGTGAACAGGCACCTGCTGCATGTCATACATCAGGCTTTCTCCTTGTTGTTGTTCCACAGGTAATAAAATGTCTTATAAGACCTAAATCACCCAACACACTCACTCCAACTGTCATAGTTATGTTTGTGCTTTCTCTTGAGCACTAGAACTTGCTGTTTTGTTTTTGATTGCTGGATCCTGCAGCTGTTTTTACTTTATTTCAGCTCTGTCATTTTTCTGCCTCACTTGTTGTAAATCACTTTGATAAAAAAAAAAAAAAAAAACTGTAGCAAATGTCTGATGTTAGATATGTCTAAACATAATCTCCACAGTTTCGGGCAGGACGAGGTAAAAAAAACTTCTTGGAATCCTTATAAATTGAAGGAAGTTAAGGAGAGGTTTGCCAAAGAAGATCGAATGATTAGCAACAAAAGCTTGCACTCCACCTCGATGGATGAAGAAATCAATAGAGTCACCAAGCTCTTCTGTGACTGGGTCACCTCGCTGGTCAGTCCAAATTACAGTAAACAGACATGCATTCATAACAGTCCGCACTGGCATTATGATTGACATCACTGACATCACTTTTGCCCTGTGTAACCTTACGCTATACGCTTATTTCATTTAGGGTGAGGACACCAGTGACATCACAGAGTCCACTATCCTGAACCTGTTTGCCAGTGGCTGTGAAAAGAAGCCTGGCTTAGCATTCCAAGATGTTGGAACTAATGAAAAACCAGAGGAGATGCCTAAAGACGATTCACACAACCAGGAACTGAAAGATTCGGAGCTGAACAAGGTAACCACTGAGTTTACAGTGACACAGAAGACACTGTATCAGAGCTACCTTTAATTGTACACAATTCTGCCCCAATTAATCATTTGCCACTTTCCATCTAATAGCTAGGTCATGAAAGCTACTAGTCTGTGAAGGTGGAACAAAGCCTGCCACTGCATATTTTCAACCCCAAAGACAGCAGTTTTGTTAGCAGAACCAATTATACCCTTTTGGGCTCCCAGCCATACATAGCTTTGACAATGTTGAGACCTGACGATAGGATGAATGCTTATGCCAATTTTGGGGGCCCAATTTATTAGGATGTTTGAGATCAGTGACTGGAAATATCTTTCTAGAATCTTCCATTCTTTCTGTTGAACTTGTACATATGTTTATCCAGCCTGAAATGTTAATGATAAGGTGGTTAGTGCCAAATGTACAGTATTACTAATATGGATCAGTGTCCTTTTCAAAAACAGCAAGAGGGTGACAGTTCAAGGTTTTTTTTATCCAGAGTGGTGAATAGAGGAAAGGTAGCTTCAGGTCAAGCCTACTCATGTTGAAATGTATTGTGTTGGGCATTTTTCATATTTGGGTTTAGAAATATATTTGATTTTTAGACTTAAAAAATAAATAATATTTAAACAATTATTTTGTAAAGTAAAAAAACAAAATACAAAGTTTTCTTTAATGAAAAATTATTTCGTCCAACTTGTCCAGTTATTCTCTCAACCCCAGGTGTATACTCCTAGTAAAAAAACTACATATGGTGCATGGTACTTAAACCCTAAAACGTGGAAGAAGCGGCCTGCAAATGAGCCACTGAGAGACCCTTCAGTGACTGAAGACTGTGAGTTTGACCAACAACTCACTGAGAAGGTTAGCGTAATCAGCTGGAGCCAATGAAAGCAGATAGGTTGCTCAATTCATCCTCCGGTCACATGAGGTCTGTTCATTTTTCTCTGCTGAACAGGATGAAGAACTGAAGCAGATGCATGGAGCTCAGGCTTTTAAGCAGTTCATCATCAGTAAAGGATTAAGAGTTCCTGGGGTAAAGATAAACAATCATGTACTGTAGTGACTCCTGAAACCTGAAAACTAGAATGTTATACATGGCATAGTCAAACACATCTGATATTTATTTGTATTACTCTGCAGTTTCTCAGTTCTCTTTTTTTGGAGGAAGAGCGGGAGAACAGGAACAGAGTGACACATGTTACAGCTTCAGCATCTACACCCGCTGTATCTGCCATGCTTTAAATACACCTCAGCTATCATTCATGTTAAGCTAAGCAGTACTTTAATAAAGGATAAATAAATGACATTTTGGACAGCAGTCATTACTATTTTTAACTGTAAAAATGTTGGAAATGTCCTTTATTTAAATTAAACCATGTGTCTAAATAACGTTTTGCCAGATTATACATTTTAGTCACTTATCTGGCTCATATTCTTTTTTTTATATGTTAAAAAAACCCCATTTATTTGCATTGTAAATTAATTCTTCTGTCTTCTGTCTTGTCTAGACTCTTATCGTTTTTGTGTGTTTTTCTCTCTTTGATCCTCCTCCTCATCTTTTCCTGGCTTTTAATCATAGAGGTCTTTTCTGCAAAAGTGTCAGACAAACAGAGCAATATAAGCTTTCCATTATTAAAAAACAAAGCAAAAAATGTTCACAAACTCTACTCTCAGCAACACTCCTACCTTGATTCTTTATCTGATGATCCTCTGCTTTGTTCTGAAGGCTGGTCAGCTTGCTCTGCTGTTTTTTTGCATGTCTGCCCTGCTATTTCAGCTTGCTTAATGAAAGCTGTTTCAATAAATATATAAATATATATAAGCATATTTACTGTATCTTGACATATAAGCAAGCTGTCAAATTAGCATTATTTGGAAAGTTATTTCCTAATAACAAATGCTATTAACAAATATAGTAGTATTAGTAACAAAATATAACAAAAGTGGTATTCAGATGCATTATAAAGCCTTACAGAAGCAATTTAATCTTTAGCCACAGGAAACTATGACTCCAGTAAGTGCCTGGTTGAGATGAACAGCTCATTTTTAATATTAGTTTCAAAATATACACTTTGTTCTTACATTTTCTTTAGATCCCATGCTATATTTAGCCCCCCTTTTATAATAACCTCCACTCTTCTGAAAAGGCTTTCCATTGGATTTTGGAAAGTAGCTGTGTTGAGTTGTCAGTTCAGCTATAAGAGCGTTAGTGAGGTCACTGGTCAGGCCCTGGTGTTGGGAGTGGAGATCTGGGGTGCAGTCGAATTTCCTGTTCATTCCAAAATGTGTTCAGTGGGGTTGAGGTCAAGAATCTGTGCAGGACACTCCAGTTCTTCCATATTAACATAGGCAAACCATTTTTTATGACTGGTTTTGTGCAGTGGGTCATCAAAGGGAAATTGTAAAGCTACAGTGAACATCCTGTACAATTGTGTGCTTCTAACTGTGGCACGTTTGGGAAAGGCTCACGTGTTTTAGCCATATAGTATATGCAAGATAACTAAAATAGAACAATGCATCAAATATATTTTTAATACTAAAATATAAATAAAGCTTTAGTAACCCATAATGTTGCAAACCAGTTACACCGTGGCTTGTGTTAGACAATTATCTGGCTAAAACAATATAAACTTGGTTTGATACAAAATAAAGGCTTACATGTTTGCGCAGTAAGGGAAGGACTTTGTGTTCTGAGGCTATTAAAGATATTGTTAGGAAGGTCAGAGGTCAGGAGGGAGTGTACTGGAGACCTCCGTCCCAGTGCTGTGAATGAATTGTGTTGAGGCCGGCACACTCTCATTCCAGCTTTATCTATGAAAAAAGAAATATTCGGCAGCAAAAATACATTAAATTGTAGGGAACATTGCATTTTATATGTAAAATTTTAGTTAAGAATTAATGTTCACTATATGCTCTTGCACAAATGACAAGAGGTTAAGATTTGGGGGGGATTTGCTACTGTAAATGGACGTGTTCATTTATTAATTACATTCATCATTACAGCAGTACACTCACTGTTAGCGGAAAAATCACCGTTCATGTCCTGTTTATTGAAGTTAGGGACTCGGACAGGATCTTGTTCACTGCATTATGGCCAAACATGCAGGGCAGGCCAAGCGTGAATTAATGGCAGTGTGCATTAACAGCGCAACATAGAATGAAGAAAGAGAGGAGTTCAAACAGTCAGGAAGTATTGCCATATAATCATGTGTTACAGAATAGAGACTGATACTGAAGTGAATCTCACACAAGCAAGCATCAAGCAATGCCGAAATGCAGAAAATTTGTACAAATATACACAATCTTATGTTTGAGATGTTCTCACCGGTCACTGATACTTGTGCTTGTCTTCCTGTTTTCACCTTCAACTCTCCTGGTCACTTCATCTCTGGATAAATAAGTCACACATTATCAAGCTATTGCAATCACATGCTTTTTAATCAAAAAAAAAACAATAGAAGCTACAGCTGTCAATGTAACATTCTAGCTTAAAGAAATGATCTAGAAAGAAATGGCATTGCTTAAGTCTGAAAACCCCTGGAGTATTCCTTTAATTATTACATTTGGGTAATTACCACAGAGATGAATTGACTAATTTCCCTGTACTGTCAAAACAAAACCCAAGAGCAGTTGTTAAGGTTTGTCAGTAGGGATTGTTCAGTAGAGATCTACATATATATATATGTATTTTTGTAAAGCTGCTTATAATGTCCTCTGATAATCACATGACTAAAATGTGATAATGTCCTCTGATAATCACAAAACTAAATTGAATTTAATTGAATATTGTTAACATGGATTTTTCTATCACCTCTATATGAATTCTTCAGTTGTAAATAAGCTCTACATGTATAAAATGAATGCTTTTAGAGAGTCATAAGTTTATATACGTCTTGCAGAATCTGCAAATCTTAACTATTACAAAAGGAGCAATTGAGCAACTTATTTTAAATTGTTATGATTTTGTTTAAGTATCTTATTTTTTCCAGTGTTACTCCCCTTTAGAAGCTACATAAGACATTTACAAGACAAAAAAAAACAACTCATGACCCTAACTGTATGGAGATGCGGCCTGGTTTATTTTAACACAATATTTTTCAGGCATAGAGTTTTCTTAAGTAATATAATTTTCTTCTAGTGCACTGCATAATTTTTGTTTCAGTTTTAAATATCTATTGTTGTGTTGAATATTATTGAGTTCAACAGCAACAGTAGAAAAACACAGGCCTGTTTTTTAGGCTACTGATTAGCTTGTTGAAATCATTTACACTCCTGGTTTCTCATAGAAGAGCTCCACAATGATTGATCTGAGACAAGACTCTTTACTTTCTGCTCCTCCTCAAGCTGGTGTAGAAGGTGTCAGGGCTCTGCTCCATATCAATCACACTGCGTAGCTCTTTAACCAGGCTCTGCAGCTCCAGAACTGGGCTACACTTCCGGCTACTAATATTTAGCTGGACACAGAGAAAGAGATAAAAAAAAAAAAAACACACTCCAAACTATTCTTACTGGCTGTTACTGGTAGTACTTTGTCATTGTAAGGGTTTATACCTCTACCTGGCTGGCAGAGTGAGCTTGAAAGGACACTTGTGCTGAAATTGAAGGGCTGGTGATGGGTGATGTGCAGATGTTGTTCGTAGGTAGTAAATCTTGTCCGTGCTCACAAGTTCTGGCACTGGTGGATCGTAAGTTCTGGCCCTCCTAGACATGATACACAAAGCAGTATTGTACTGTTGAACACTGTGATGATGTAAATGATAGCAATCACTGTTAGCACAGCTGAATGGAAATCTCAGTACAAAGCATACCTTCAGCTCTAGTGTGTGCTGGAGTTTCAGCCTCATGATCTCTTGCTGCTGTTTCTGAATGTACTCTTGGCACTCTACAAAACTGTCAGACATCTGGAAGAGATAAAGCATAAAAGTCATGGGATAGAAACACTATATTGTGGCTTTCAGTAGAGCTGTCAGAATTAATGTTCATATTAGATGTTCAAAGACAAAATGTCTTCCAAAAATGTAAGAGGTGAGTCCTTAAAATATTTTTTTAAACCAAATCACCTGCTTGACAATTAGTCTAAATAAATAAATCATGTATGGTATACGTTTTCACACATCATTTTAATCTAAGTAATGTCCAAAAGGCACTCTTTGAAGGCACTATTTTTTATTAAACCTTATTGTGCCTGTTTTCATCTTCCCTGCTGCACATTCTGATTAAAAGATTTAAGAGAACCTTGTGCAGAGCTGTGTCAAGCCGCTCAATTTCGCTCTTCAGCAGGTTCTCCTTAGAACGACAAACCTCCAACTCTGTCTCGAGCCTTTTCCGTCTCTCCCTCTCAAAAAGCACCATCTGTGCTTGACGTTTGCTCTTCATCACCTGGTGGTTCTTTTCCTGAGAGTCCAACAACCAGAACGACAGCAACTGGGTTAATCTGACTTTATTAAAACCATTATATTCAAGCAGGATATTGAATAATTCAAACATGGGAAGTATGCTGCAAATACAGCAAAAAAATATTTAAGGAACCAAATTAAAAAATGCAGAATAGACCGATTTGTTGCGGTCTAAGTTAATGCCATTAAAAGCAATGATGCTTTATTTATCCCCCTTAATGATCAGTCTTTTGGCCAGTAATTTTATTGCAGCTAATAAGATTTTTAACCAAAAGGCTGAGGAGAGAATGGGATAACATTAATCCAAACACATCTTTTATGCTGCACCATTTAAATGCATTATTGTGTGTGGTAATGCTAATGTAAACGCCTGTCATCACTGTGATTATTACAGACATTTCTCATGTTAAATGTGAAATAAAAGTATAACCCAATGTTATACTAGCTTCTTTTTGAGAAAGTTCTTATTTCTGACTGTACAGTGGCCCAGATGACAGAGTTTGCCATTGGACCTGCTGGTAAAGAGCTGTACCTGAGTGAGTTTTTCTGTGCTCTCCTCCAGCATCTGTACACGGCTCTGGAGTAAATCAACCTGTTCTCGCTTGGCAGTGATCTGCTTCTGGATGCCTAAGGCAACCTTTAGACCTGAAAGACCACATATAGCACCAAACAACTTATAATCAGAAAACATAAATATCTTATATAAGCATTGAAACGTTATCAGGGAGTTACTAAAATCATTACCATGTGACACTGTGTTAGCTTTGGTGTGTGGATCATGTAAATCTGTGACCGAAATTTAAACAAGAATGAAAACTCCGAATATCTGTTTCACATGACCTGAAGAAAGTGACCTAGCAGCTACTCTGTTAAGTTTCTGCCAATGATTAAAAGGATGCTTTGTTTAGCTTCTCGAAAAGACTGAAGCTTGCGTCATATGGGACCACATTGTTCCCATTCTCTTCACAAGCGCCTATGTACCATGCAATAATACACAAGCAATATAACAAATAGTCTTATAGAAACTACACTCCAGAGGCCAGAACCTAGACAATACAAACACAATGTTTTCCAAAGTGTTTAACACTGCACAGTTTCTTGCTGTAACAATCGTACCATGATGACGTTCAGCAAACGAACAAATGGCTGAACAGCAGAGTCGGGTTACACTGTCACATGATGGAAAATCACATAGAATATGCGGAGGAAGAATAATAGGAGGAAACTAGTGAACCAAGATGCTCCAAAACCAGCATCCCAGTATGTAGCCTTCCTGCTATTCTAAGGAACTGAGGGGAGGGCTACATGCGTGAACACAATCCTTAAAGAAGCCAAATGCAACTAGAGGGTCAGAGTCTTCCACCTATTATTTCAACTTGACCCAGATCTCACCTCACTCAATGAACATTGTGAATTACCTTTGCACAAAAACAGCTGATTATAAAAACATCCTTTCCCTTCAAGCATGGGCTGCTCACTGGAGATGGAGAGCTATGTTTGTACTTATATACATTAACACTTCCTATACATTCTTTCCCAGGGCTTTGATATGTCCACAAATAGTGAATGATCCTAGGGGGTCAGCGAGTGCCACTTTGGCTCTCGTTTCCCCATTGTGTCATTGTAAAGACGAAGGTTGGCCTAATTGAAAACGGTCTTTTTGTTTGGGGTTAATCAGTAAATGGAAATTACAAAGCGGGTGCGCACAAATGATTCCAGCAATCCTTTCATATTGGAAGTGCAAACAATGGCTAAATTTAGTTAAATTTAGTTACAGTTATCTGACTTGTACTTAAGTCTAGTGAAGAAGCTGTGCTGGTACCTCAATAGAATTAAACTTCATTAAAATGTTCACAGCTTACTGCGATAAAAATGCCATAAAATAGACGGCAGATATTTTAGAACAGTAATAACTAAAAGTACAATTTAAGCAAGACAAAATTCAAACATCTGTTACCAGCAATTTACACCGATCAGGCATAGCATTATGACCACCTGCCTAATATTGTGTTTGTTCCCCTTTTGCTGCCAAAACAGCCCTGAGGCATGGACTCCACTAGATCCATGAAGGTGTGCTATAGTATCTGACACCAAGATGTTAGCAATAGATCCTTTAAGGACTTAAAGGATACTTTTGATAGAGACTGACCATGTATGCAGGCCTGCAGTTTTGGAGATGCTCTGATCCAGTCATCTAGCCATCTCAATTTGGCCCTTGTCAAACTCGCTCTATATCCTTACGCTTGCCCATTTTTCCTGCTTCTAACACATCAACTTTGAGGACAAAATGTTCACTTGCTGCCTAATATATCCCACCCACTAACAGGTGCCATGATGAGGAGATCATCAGTGTCATTCACTTCACCTCTCACTGCTCATAAGGTTATGCCTGATCAGTGTATGTACATTCAGAGTATGAACCATAGTAACAGTAAGGCACACACATAAGATTATATTAATGCACTCTACATTAATTAGGTTTGTGCAGTTTTGCTCCAAAATATTTATTCAGCTGTACACAGACAATAGGATAACCTATACTACATATTGTTAAGTGATAAGAGCTTCACTGTCCTGAGGTTTGGTCAGTTAATGCGAAGTGCCATTTGGGGATGTATCTGTGATCAGAATGACCCAATCATCCATTGCAATTGCACTAAAGATTACCTAGATGTCAAGGAGTCAGGATTTGGATTAATACTTTGGCACTGCTGAATTTACAGTGTGGATAGGGTTAAAAATCTATTGCGTTACCTTTTGCTTTACTTTTTAACCACTTTAATGTTACTTTATATATGGTGCACCCTATATACTGTATTTGGTGTGTGTGTGTGTGTGTGTTTATGTGTGTGTGTGTGAGTACCATGCTCATCGGCACCCTCCAGTGCTTTGAGAGTGCTCTTGGCCTTCTCCAAGTCGTTTCGGATGGTATTACGCTGGGCTTTTAGCTTGCTGTTTTGCCATTGCAGCTCCTCGGTTTTCCTGCTGTGTTCTTCTCTCAAAGCCTCATGCTCTTCTAATAGAGAGAACCAACACAGGTGTGTGCATGCAAGTCAAGACCTTTTAAAAATGTCATATAGTGACATAACGCAGTATTTGCAATAGACGCCGTTGCTATAAATCCAGGGTCATCACTATTGTTGTTAATGGTGATTTTGTGGGGGTCCACTAAATTCCAGCGGTCAATCTGCCTCTTAGTACAACTATATTGTTGCATGCATAATAAGCTTAATCATATCAAGTGAAACAGAATTCAAGTAAAACTACAAAACAATTCAATATTGATTAAATACGTTTCAATTTCATAAAGTAGTATACGAGTAGCAGGGCCTACACCATTCAGAGGGCCCCAAAATTCCTAGCTATGGCCCTTTGTACAGCCATCTTTTCCTTGAACCTTCTTGCCAAGCTAGAGCTGGTTATTTAATGAGTAGAAACTCTGGTGGTTATTCTGGGTATAGAAAACTACAATTTGTAGGAACTAAGTAGTGTGATCCAAGGTCATGCCAGTCATCACAGGGCTACAAGCAGGACTGCTAAAATCTATATGCTGAAGCCAGTTGTGAGCTAGAGCATCAAGGCATCTAGTTCCAAAAGGCTGTTCAGGTCTGCTAGAGAGAAGCAGAAATGGCAATGTGTTGGCCTGGCACTGGCGAAGAAGTTCTGAGTTCTTACTTCTGGGTGCAGACCCCACTCTTCTGGACATATGTATCTCAACAATGTGTCTGTCATACCAGTGTAGAGGAGTTACTCTCACTGAGACCAAATGAGAACATCCTGTGTGAGAAGAGAAACCATATCCTTCCTTCAGGACTCCAGCTGTTAGGACTGCCCTGCGTCTAAACCTGTTTATCTGAGACAGAGTCTGTGAGGTCCAGCCATATGCAGATATTCCAGTTCTAAAATCTGCATTGACAACAAGACTGGGGGATCACTACTGCCAATAAACCCCCTGAGGCAGGAATATCATACATACCACACAATGGTAGCCTTTCTGAATCTGACTGGCAAGCACAGTAATATCCACAACACATTTGGAGTGATGAGTTAACTAGCATTCTTTATGAATCTAGCCATATGTTGATTAAACAGGTAACCTGCTCTACACAGTGTAAGGGAGCTTTTTTTTGTTTTGCTCACTGTGAGCCAGGGCACTGTACCATGGCTGATGAAAGAGACTGTGTCATGCATGGCCTGATTCTCTGTGGGGGCTAATAGGAGCTGACAAATTAAAAAGGGGTAGGTTGTGAGGAGGGAAGACTCTAAACCCAGAGATGTGGATTAGCAGAAATCCAGCTTAACATTAGACAGAGCATTTATGTTAAGAGAAAATACCACCCGAGAATCTCTACCAAGTAAGACTTCTAGTTACTAGATGGCAGAGGATTTTGAATATTTAGAGGAGAAAGCAGCCCACTAGGAAAGAGCTGCATGGACGCTAGGTCCATAACGTTTACCTGTAATTATCTATGTACACATGCATAAAGGATAAACAAAAAGATGGCTGTTTGACAATAGTATTTATTGAAAATACTGTGCCATATGTGGCTGTGTTGCAAGGTGTATGCATTCACATGTGCACAGTGAGTATCTAGATGTTTTACATCGCCGTTGATAATGGAGAAGTAAAACTGAAAGACCATTCGAAATTGGAGTCAGAACTAGGTTCATACATGACTAGGGCCTGTAATACTCCCTCCATCAACAATTTGATAGGAAATTTCAGTTTAAGTGCTACATCTGGCACAGTCAGATGAGTATTTCTCTTTACCCTTGATTTGCTCCAGCTTCTTGCGCTGGCTCTCCAGCTCAGAAGTCATCTGCTGTTTCTCCAGAGTTAGCTGGTGGAGGCTGCTGGCTCTCTCTGATAGCGCTGCCCGCTGCTGGGTCTTCTCCTGCTCCAGAGCACTCAGCCTCAGTTCGGCCTCCAGCAGAGCAGCCTGTTCACACAGACAAGTACACCAGAGTTTTGTATGCTACCTCTCAGCAGTTGCAATTCTAGGTTAGTGACCACAATTTGTGTGCTCAAACCCTGACCAGTTTCCTTCCATAACACCTTTTTTTGGGCAAACAAAATATAAAACAATAATCATTATTGAAATGAATTTAATTTGTTAATTTACAAACTTAATTAGTTCTGGGTTATATGACAAATAAATATGAATATTGTGGTTGTTACCTTACAATACACTGACCATCTCGCAATAAGAAGCAGCAGATTCATGCAATTCTTGTGCAACTGTCCAAATAGTATACAAGTATACATCTTTTCACTGAACACTCATAGTTGAACTCTAAATATAACCTAATGACTGCAAGTTAGTGAGATGGCGATTAATAGACAGGGATGCAGCTGCTATTGGCATAGAACATCCTCGGTCTGATTCTTGGCTCCGGTTACTGCATTGTTTTTCATGTTATCCATGTGTCTGCTACACTCTCCTCCAAATTTCCTCTGACCCCAACAACCAACCTCATCCACTGCCCCATCCCCTAATCCCCCCAGCTTAAAAACATGCTGGTAGGTGGATTGCCTATACTAAATTGCCTCTAGGTGTGAATGTGCGTATTATGGACAGATCTGTACATGTAGAGAACGTAATCCAAATTTTTAAAACTTTATAGGTTTACCCTCAGCTGCTGGTTGTCCAGCCGGAGCTGCTCAAGCTGCATGGTAAGACTGTTCCTCTCCTGCTGCAAGGCCACCAGAGGCCTCATGAGCAACTCGCCACTGTTTTTTCCATCTTCCAGCCTGACCTTCAACAGCTCCAGCTCAGTCTGTAGTGCCTGCACCTGTGTGTGTGCCTCCTCCAGCTGAGTGCAGTCATGTTGCATTTCTTGCTGCTTCAGTGGCAGCTCTGCATCCCATTGGTCCAGAGACTGAAGCCTCCTGCCTACACCACTGCTCTGCTCCTGCATTACATACATCATTCCACATGACATTTCATACAAATCATTCAACATTATGTGTGAAAGAGCATGTTGTTTGGCCACATGCCCCACTGCACTAGACTTAACTCAGTTTTATCTTAAGTGGTTCCAGGTGATAAACTCATAAGGCAATTATGATCATTTCTATTTTACAAGCTTGGAAATGCCCAGAGAATAAAATGACAAAAACAATAGGATATTTAGATCAGATTAATCAAATACGATTATAACAAATACTAGGAAAGCTGATGCCTGGTTTCTCACATGCAAACACTTAGTGTTTTTGTCACCAAGAAGCAACTCTTTTTGTGTCCCTTGCTGTTCTGAATCTAACTTAAATATAAAAAAGTATTGTCAAATGGTACAAGTATATGTATGCATCACCCTCAATCAGATCACAAGTCTTCAGATGTTCAGACTGAGATAGTATAGTTACAGACTTAGCTAATGTACATACACAGCAATTTTTCCTGCCAACCTCTATGTCCTCATGTGCCTGGCACTGCTCTCTCAGAGATCGGACAAGATTGTCAAGCTGCTGAACTCCAAGACCGCACTGCTCCAGTTTATGTCTCCGTTGCCGCTCTTGGCACAGCTCCTCTGCAGTCTGACGGAGCTCTGTCTGGGATAGAGAGGTTCAGTTGTTGTCAAAAACAATTGTACCACACAATGCAAATTTCTATATTTCACTCTAAATTGTGCTGTGATTGAACTCTCATCAATTATTTTAAAATTCCTTTATGCATTGTCACAGGCAGAATAAATAAAAATTAGAGGGTAGTAAGGAATAGGAAGACGTTCCTTAAAATAGCAGGCAAATATATGTGATCAAGTCAGATCATCTTATCTGTGATTATAAAACCTTTTTTAGGGGAAATTATTTACCTTGTGGATTTGGTGTAAGAAGTACTGTCATTGTGTTTCATCTATTATTTATCAAACTGAGGAATTGTGTTCATGAGAAAGCTTGGGTGTCCATGAAATCTCTCTCTAAAATGTATGTCTGCTCTTCTGAAGTGTAATGTGCATTAAGGTTAAATGTGTATTACTGTGAGTCGACACAGCTGGGTGTCCTGATCCTCAGCCTGCTGGAGTAAAAGGTCTCTCTCTTTCTGGACCTGCTCTGCCAGGGATTTTGCATGAGCCAGCGCCTCCTCCAGAACACTGACCTAATTGAGGATCCACAGGTTTATTCAGCACACTTTACAGCCTGCTTGATTTTTTCATCCAGTATATGGAGAGAAAAACAGCATGTGGTCATCATATTACTTGCTACAACTCATTCCTCTTTTTGAGTAGCAATTTTTTTAAACTCGTTTTGGCCTAACCTTAGCCGTGTAGCTCTTCTGTTTCTCCAGCAGGTCTGAGCGCAGTAGCGAGAGTTCAGACTTCATATCACTCATCTCTGACTGGTGTAATGAGGTTTGGCTCTGGAGCTGTAGTCTTTGTATGAACACAAAACCGAGATTAATTGAAAATACAAACTAGTTATTTATAGACAGAGTCTGGGAGAAGAGGGTCTGCACAGCATTTAAAAGTGGTTCAGGTTTTGGCCAGATACCTCTGGAATAAAGAGCCATTCCAACTTTGTTGAGGTTTAAAATTTTACTAAAGTACATTTAAAAGTAAATCGTGTGACATTTCACACAGCTAATTTCTTAAAAGCACAGTGTCCATGTTGTGAAATGTTTTGTTGTGAAATCGCTCTTACTTTAATATTTCCACCTGGTGTTCCAGGCCATCTGTGTTAGTCTGAGAGCTCTCCAGTTTCTCAGTCAACATCGCCACCTTCTGTTCATGACTGGTAATGAGCTGCTCCACTCTTGCTCCAAAAACAACAAAAAAAGGTCAGATGTAAATTTGTAGTCAAGATAAAATACATAACGTCTCACTGTATAAAAGGTTAAATAATAATAATAATAATAATAATAATAATAATAAGTTATCTGTCTTTCTCTAGTCACCTGGAAGCATACCTTTTTTTATGTTCCTGTAGAAGACACTCTGTTTTTTCTTGACTCTGTTCCTGCAGGTCTTTCAGTTGTCTCTGCGCCTTTTTAAAACAAAAAAAATTATTAACACTTGCTAAGTTGGTGGCAAACATTTAGTATTTTGTCTCCTCACATTCTATCAGTTTTCAATAAAAAATAAATGTGCTGATGCTGCTGCTCTTGGCTTTGGGATCAAAACCCATAATGTGGACCAGGAACCATAAACTAATCAGGACAAGGAGTCATGTTTTCCTGTTTGTGAGAAGTCATGTTTAAAAAGCTCCCTCTTTTGCCAAAGCATTCATGCATCCTAGCCAAATCGACATGTGTTTTGGCGGCCTGGATTTAGAGGCAACACTGCGAAAAAATCCTCCTTCAAATATTTAGAACATCTAGCTTCAGTTAAATCCCTGACTGTTTCTTCATGACTCATTTTCAGGAAGCATTTTTCCATGGTTTGGATCATGGTGAATCGAATCAGGAACAATTTAGTGTAGTGAATACTCCTATAGGAATGTTTTGGAAGGTGCAAGGAAATCTGAGAACCCAGGGGAAACCCGAAAATAAACAAGATACCAAGTGACATACCATTTGCAGTTTTTCCTGGAGGCCACGGTTGTCATTTTCCAGGTCTAGTAATGCTTTCTCCACTGCAGGTCCCAGATGAAGCTGGCTAGGGCTGAAGACTCCATCATAGCAAAGACTGCTACATTTTCCACTTCGCTTCTCATAATCTGAAAGCCTGGTGAATATGTCCTGCAACATTTGTGTCATCAACTCTGCTCTCCGGTTTAAGGTCTTCACTTTGTCGTCAGCTTCCATCAGTTTGTGGCCTTCTGCCTGCTTTAGCAAGTGCAGCTCCAGCTCAGATGCCTGCAGCTGCTCCATTAACTTTGTGTTTTTCTCAGATTCTTTTAGCCTGTAAAAATATATTATGATATACAGTTTATACCGGAAAAGTGTTATATTTTCAGACTTTTTAAATGACAAATTTTAGTCTCACTTCAAGTTTATTAAGATGTCTTTCTCAGTTTGGCTTCCTTGCAGTTTGTTTTCTAATTGGATGATGGACTGACGGAAATTGAACTTTTGCAGTTCATGTAGCTCATAAGTCTGAAAGGCATAATCAGAGGATGACATACACGTATGCATGTGTACACATGAATAATATGCAGAGAGCTATGGTCAGACGGGATAAACACTCACCTCTCTCAGCTGCTTTTGGAGATCTGAGACTTGCTGTGAATAATCCTCTAGTGCATGCTTAAGAACATCTCTGCCTTGGAAACTTGCAACGTTCACGTCCACATCAGTGGAGTTAATAGGAGAGATGTAAGAATGTTGGGTGTTAACTCTGAAATCTGGAGATCCCTCTGATTCGTGATCTACAAGGAGTTCACAAGCATTACTGCAAAACGTGAACACGAAGTGAAAGACTGATATGATAGTTGGAGACGTATTCTCACTTGTAGAAATATGATTTCCTGGCATGTCTGTGCTGCTAAATGTGCGACCCATTTTTTCCAAAGTGAGCTTGGTGGCTTGTTCAACTTCTTCCTGAAGCTTCAGAGTTTCTTGGGTTCTTCTCTTCAGCTCCTCACTGTGATGTGCAGGATGATAATCATGCTGTTAGAACAACTCAAATGCGCTGTTAAATTTATATTCAAGAAATGATTCTGTAAGGGTGAAATGCCTTACAATTACATTTTTCCTAAACCTTATTATTAGCAGTATTTTATACCTTAGCATTGCCAGGCTGATGCTGTGCTTCACCTCCATTCTCTCTTCACTCAAGTCTCACTGCAACTGCTTTATAGTTAGACATCTACCAAGTTATCATTATTATCCAAATATAATTAATGCTTTCATGGAAAAGATTCAAATCAACTTCATAGACAAAGCAGGTTTATGAGGAAAAGTCTCTCCAGTGTAAAGAGATTACAGCTTACTTCAACGAGTAACAGCGCGAGCGTTTTCTCTATTCAAATACCGTGACGCGCTGTGGCATACTTCCGGTGTGCAGCATGCTACAGTCATTCTGTTGGTTTAAATCACATTTTAATTCACTTAATTTAGTTGAATATCATAACTAATTAATTACATTAAAAATCTGAAAACGCTATTAAAATTTGCTAGGTCCTCAGTTTGTTTGGCGCTATACAGCCTGCCTGCTACGCACCTACCGTAGCTAAGTTAGTTAGCACACACTTCAGCAGGGAAGCCGTTGCCGTCACCAAGGCGACAGGCAAGCTAAAGCCCTTAAAAGTAGGCGAATCCAATATGGCACTCTAACAGTCACATAGTGCACTATGTAGGGTGTAGAAGATATTGTATCATATCCTGAGGTAGTGCACATGTATAGGAACTGGAGAGCCATTTGGAACCACTCTCGCCAGTAACTGAACAGTATCGCATTCAGTATCTATATGCAAAATTCACAATTCAGCAAGTAGATAGATAGATAGATAGATAGATAGATAGATAGATAGATAGATAGATAGATAGAACAAATCAACATATTTTTTAAACATTATTATCATTTTATTAAAGATATAAATGCCTATTCTTTTTTTCATGTAATAATTAACATGTTTATTTATTATTATAAAATTTTTTTATTGTAATTCAGTTAATTTAGAAAGAATTTTAATTTAAAACAATAGGCATTCATGTCTTTAATAACATGATAATAATGTTAAAAAAATGTGTTGATTTGTTCTTTTATCCATATCTATCTATCTATCTATCTATCTATCTATCTATCTATCTATCTATCTATCTATCTATCTATCTATCTGTCTATCTATCTATCTATCTATCTATCTATCTATCTATCTATCTGTTCTCTTCAAGTGAAGCTGTACACAAACACTCATGGATTTGATCTAAAATGGATTGTGGAGTCTGTGCCAGCTCGAGTGCACACTGATGTTATGCAAAAAGGGGACAAACCAAATACTAAGAAACTCTGAAATTCATGCCAGTATTTTAAAGATTTGTTATGAAAATTGTAAAAGCAAATAAATCAAAAATAAAAGCATTTTGAAGTTATTGCATCAGAACTGGTTTTGTTTTTTTTTGTCAACATCAGCCAGCTCTCTACATGAGCCAGACTTACTTTAACCAAGCAGAAAACATCTTGCACCAGCTAAAGAGCATTCACAGACTTAAGTGCACAGCAATAAAGCATGACCGCCCCCAGCAATCCTAAACTCTGCCTTCATCCAGCTGCTGAGGGAAACACCTGGATCAATGCTCAGCAGAACTGACAGATGTGTGAGTCATCCATACAGAGCCCTAGAGCCTGGTACTGTGAGTTAACAGACCCTCCCAATAATGGGCAAGGCAGAGCAGCACTCTGAAAGGATACAGATGTCCCCAGTGAGACCAAACTTGAGCTCAACCCAAAACTTCCTTCCAAAGTACCTGAGAAATATGAACATTATTAGACATTGTGGAGTTTGTGGAGAAGCAATGAGTCATCAGTCTGCCATTGTAGTTCATCTGCAGAAGCAGGGATCAGCAAATTGGTAGCCTATCCCAGCACACATTGGGCAAAAGGCAGGAGTACACCCTGGACAGGTCACAAGTCCATCACAGAGCCACATATAGACAAACAACCACACACACTCCTATGGGCAATATAGATTTACCAATCAACCTAACATACATGTTTTTGGACTGTGGGAGGCACACAGGCACGGGAAGAACATGCAAACTCTGCACAGAAAGGCCCCTGCCTGTTTGAACCCAGGAATCGGACCCAGAACCTTCTGGTTGTGAGGCGACAATACTAACCACTAAACCAACATGCTTACAGAATAGTATAAAAATGATGCATTATTGTGACAGTCTTGTTTTCTTGCTAAATACAGTGGAATTTTGTCTTATTTTAAAATTAAAAATAAATAGAAGATTTCAGAATTTCAAAAGAAATTCTTTTGAAAGAAAGAAAATAAAAATAAAGAGATTCACTATCTTCAAGATCTTGTCCTGATGTCCAGAATCTAATCCTAACCCTAGTCTATTTCTATCTCCCTATTTAAATGTAAGCAAATGTGTGATATTGACCATGTTAGGTCAGATTCGTTCATATGACACTCTGATGGGTTTGATCTAAAATGGCTGATAAAATGACTGCTTTATCTGCCACATGTTAGTTTGTGCTCATGAAATTGATGATTCTTCAGCTGTCTGTTTCTCTCAGACTGATAATTGACTTAAATCATGGTGGAAATTGAGACAAAAAGACCTGGTTCATCCCAACAGTTAATGATTGAATGACTGATGAGTTTCATTTCATGACAACTTGTAACCTTGATTTTTATGAATCTGCAGGGTTTAATGGATTATCAAAAGTTGGATGGTTGGTTGGTTTTTTGTTTGAGTAGTTCGGTCCTTTAGTGAAAATAAAGATCTCTTTGGACTTCTCTCTCTGCAGTGTAGGCAAAACTGAAAATCCAGAAAATTTGCAAGTCAAATGTATATACTTAAGCTGGATGAAGAACACATACGACACACAAGGACACACATACGACGCAGGACTAGTTGTTCCTGATGCCTGAAGAACTAGAAAAGCATAATTTAATCTTTTTTTTGCATATTAACATTACTTACTGAAGGCATTCTGAACTTTGATCACTATGGGAGTTCAGGGACTTCACAGGTACATCAACAACAGTGATTTTCTGAACAACTGCTGCTTTGGACAAAGCAAACTCATCATCGACGGATCCACTTTGTTCTATTGGCTTTACTTTGGATCTCGTTTGGACCGAATACATGGTGGAGATTATAATTATTTTGAGGAAACAGTTACACTATTTTTCAACAATCTCAGAATGTGTGATATTGAACCCTATGTGGTGCTTGATGGAGGCTTTGACATCAGAGGAAAAAAATTTGACACCATGAAGAAAAGATGCCAATTAAGGATCAAAAGTGCTTGTGCCTTGTCTAGCGGTTGTTCAGGAGAAATTTTACCAATTCTTATCAAAAATGTGTTCAAGCAGGTTCTCTGGAACCTCAGGGTTCCCTTTATTCAGTGTCTGGCAGAGGCGGACTGGGAAGCAGCTGCTTTGGCCAATGAGTGGAACTGTCCTGTTCT
Source organism: Hemibagrus wyckioides (assembly GCF_019097595.1). Lineage (NCBI taxonomy): Eukaryota > Metazoa > Chordata > Actinopteri > Siluriformes > Bagridae > Hemibagrus > Hemibagrus wyckioides. Next base: position 12,108,307 of record NC_080731.1, read on the forward strand.
GTCGAATGACAGTGATTTCTACATCTTTGGCAACCGTGGTGGATTTTTGCCCCACACTCATTTCCAGTGGAGGAAAGTGAACCATCATAAATCTACTGGCAAAAAGTTTATCCATGCCAAATGGTTTGGTTTTAAGAATCTATGTGACACTTTTAACCAAATGAATAAACATCTTCTTCCGCTTTTTGCTACCATCCTTGGCAATGACTACATCAAAATGGACAAGAGAACATTTCCAAACTTCACTAAGTTCTCCAGATCCAGAAGCCAGATTGATGGCTTGCTCAGGTGGTTATCACAATTCTCTGAACCAGAAAAAGCCATTGATGCTCTCCTGGGCCCTGTGGGGATGAACAAGAAATCAGACAACCCTCGCACTGCAATGATTCAGGAAACAGAAGCATACAAACTTAAACCAAGCTCCATAGCCCAGTTCTTTATAAGTGGAGAAGCTCAGAGCAGACCTCCAGGTCTTTTGCAGAACCTGCCAGACTGGACTCTGAAACCTCTGGCGGAAGGCAAGCTAGCTTCCAGCGTTATAGCAGTCCTGACACAACAGAAGGTCATAATGAACTTCCAGGTGGAGGATTTTGAACTGAGCAGCAGCAGCAACACATCTCGGCTCATACGGCAGGTGACATATGGTCTACTGCTGTGTACAGAAAGGTGGCAGAAAGTTAGTAAACACAGTAAGTCTGCTGTAGTGAAACAACAATATAATGTGGAGGAATATGACAGACAGAAAACCACACTGACCAAGTCTACGGTTCAAGCTTTTCTACCAAGATGTGTAGAAACACAACTTCATTTAGACTCACTGTGGGAGGTTCCACAGGATTTGCGTCTGCAGGTCATGTTAGAGGCTCTTGATGTGTCTCCGATTGCTGATTCAATCCATGTCCCTGAGAAGCTACAGCTAGCAGTGTATGTCACGTGTTTCTGGTTGAAACAAGCAAAGCCCGAACCAAAAGCTGAAATATTTTGGGCTTTACTGACCGGCTTCGTCTATGGACACCTGTGCAGAGAACAACAACCTGAGAAAGAGATTTTAGAGATTTTGGAAAAGCTTAATCGTTACGATAGTAAGACCGTGGATCTAGAGTTGGCACATGCCTTTTGCCAGTGGCAGTGCTGTTTGAAGGACAGTTTCACTCTGAACCAGCTACTGAATCATCCAGTGCCGGAACCAGAGTTAGCAAGGTTGTACTGTGGCTCGTTGGTGCATGGTGTGGCCCGTGAGCTGAAAAGAGGAACAGAACCTAAATCTTTTCTCGCTGGATCTTCAGTCGCAATCAGCCTTTATCAAAATCTCCAGGCTGCAGTGGAGAGTGAGCTGGATGATGACTTCATCACAAGATTGAAGACCAGGACATGGCAGAGGGAACACCAGGAGTCAGTGGAGGAAACAAGCAGAGCTTTTCAAAATATGTCAGGTGAGGAAGAGGAGAAAGAATCTCACTGCATGAAAGATGACAAGGTGCCTGAAAAAACCTGCAGCATTCGTACAAGACATAAAACCAAACACAGATCTTCAAAATCCAAGAGAAAGAAACGTAATCGCGGAAGGCGGCACTAGATGTATGTGGTTTGTTTTTAAATAATGGTTTGCTTAACAAACATGCATGAACATAAAAGAAAATTGTGGTTTAATTGTTATGAATATATTCTAACATATTCTAACATAAATGTAATTATATTATATTTGTTATATTTATGTTATATTATAATATAAATATTATCACTGCTCCTGTGTTCCATTTTTATGTTTCAGAAAACATTCTGGTCCTGTATGGGCCCTTATTTAGAAAGAATTAACAAACAAACACATTTATTTATTAAATAAAAAATAAAATGCATTAAACTATAGTTACTGAGACATTTTCATGGCTGTGTGCTGCTAAATTATAGTGTGTTTATAATTATGGTCAAATTTTTTAATACTTAGTATTTTTCTGTATCTTGCACTAATCTTGTACCAACAGCAATAAACTGCACTAATGTGGGATTTTTATTATATAGTCATTTAAATAGCTTAAATAAATCAGATTTTACTCATTTCATTTTAACACAGAATTATTAAAATATTGCAAAATGGAATTGTGTGCAATGTTTATTGAATAAACTTTGGCTTTAATAATCTATATACTAAACAGAATACTGTGTACCATGTTACCACTGTACACTTTATATACTGTACATCACGTTAAACACTCTGCATCATGTTCAAGAGTATGTTGAGGATCAATGTGCCACTGGTTTAATGAGATACACAAGCTACAAATCAGTTCTGGGTCTTACACAAAATATAGATCCAAAGTATAGCAACAATGAGGATTGCTCAATAATACTGAAGAAGACCTTTCATATTTTGTTTTAATCCATACAATCAGTTTAGTAAATCAAGCTCCACACCACTAGAATTGAATGGCACATGGAGGTCAAGCTGTATGCAAATCTCACTGCATTTCTGAATGTTATTGTGGATATATATAGTATATATAAATATATATTTAGTATATTATGCAAATTATCACAGATTCCATGCCATCTATCGTGAGTGAAAGCTATTAGAGTAAATTAGGTTCTTCCTCATAAGAACTGGCTGACATGTGACTGACATACTGTTTACAAATGTGAACATGTTTCTCATACTTGTTTTCCATTATTCTGAGTAGTTTGACACCAATTTTGTGATGATTGGCAAAAATTCTTGGACTAGATCACAAAAGTAGGATTTGCATATATTGCAAATTAGCTTAAAATAAAATAAACGAACAGGTTCCTACTCCTTTGGCACTTAGATACCTAAAAAGAGATCTAGAAACGAGATAAAATACACAGGCTTGAGTTGGCACACAGAGGATTAGAAAAAACCCAGAACAAAATGATATCCAAGGTGGTAAAACTAGAGAGTTTTTTAAAGAGGAAGGCAGGGTCATATACAAAGATCAGTCAAATTAAATAATACTCAGTTGACTCGCAAATTGCGATGCTTCATGCTTAGTTTAAAGTTCATGTACAGTCAAGGAAAAAAGAAAGCTCCTCCTACGTCATTTCTATGTTTATATTTATTAGGGTCTGAATAACATTTACATTTTTGGCATTTGTTTATGCAGAGCAACTTACAGAAATGCTTTTGAAATAATAATTTTGTGGTCCTCATCAACTTCTATAACGAAAAACAAACAACTTCAGGCAACAACGAAAAAACACAACACATTTCAACATGTACTCATTTTCCCCCAAAAGTAAACCAGCAATCATAAACCCAATGGGAGAAAAAACAAGAGAACCCTTCCCACTTTAACAATTATTAAAAGAGTAATTAGCAGAGAGGTGTTACTAATACAATGCACAAGGTTATTTAATCACCAAGTGTGATTATATATAGAAAAGCAGAACATCTGGCAGTTTGCTGATCTGGAGTCCATAGATGTGTGTCTACATCATGCCAAGAAGAAAGAGCATCAGCTGTGACCTCAGAGAAGCAATTTTTGCCGCTCAATAGTCTGGGTAGGGTTATAAGGCCATCTCCAAACAATCTGAAACTCATCATTGTATATTGTGAAAATGATTGTTTGCAATTGAAGAACCTTCAAGGCCTAAAGGCTTCTGTAACCACATTATATATGTATGATCATAACTTGTTCAGAAAAAGACTGAAGAAGTATGACTCTCAAGGAGGGGTACACACTGGACACCCTGTTTAACACTGTACACCATCTTAAACACTGTACCTCCAGTAAAACACTGCACATCCTTTTAAACACTGTACGTGATTTTAGACAGTGTATGTCATTAGAAACACTAATACACTAAAACACAAATAACTTGTTACACATTGTACATGCTGTTAAACACTGCACACCATGTCAAACACTATCCTGTTAAACACTGTACATCCTGTTAAACACTATTCTGTCAAACACTGTACATCCTGTTAAACACTGTATACCATGTTAAACACTATCCTGTCAAACACTGTATACCATGTTAAACACTATCCTGTCAAACACTGTACATCCTGTTAAACACTGTACACCATGTTAAACACTATCCTGTTAAACACTGTACACCATGTTAAACACTGTACACCATGATAAACACTGTACATCCTGTTAAACACTAAATCCTGTTAAACACTGTACACCATGATAAACACTGTACATCCTGTTAAACACTGTACACCATGATAAACACTGTACACCATGATAAACACTGTACATCCTGTTAAACACTAAATCCTGTTAAACACTGTACACCATGATAAACACTGTACATCCTGTTAAACACTGTACACCATGATAAACACTGTACAACCTGTTAAACACTGTACACCATGATAAACACTGTACATCCTGTTAAACACTAAATCCTGTTAAACACTGTACACCATGATAAACACTGTACACCATGATAAACACTGTACATCCTGTTAAACACTAAATCCTGTTAAACACTGTACACCATGATAAACACTGTACATCCTGTTAAACACTGTACACCATGATAAACACTGTACATCCTGTTAAACACTGTACACCATGATAAACACTGTACATCCTGTTAAACACTGTACACCATGATAAACACTGTACATCCTGTTAAACACTAAATCCTGTTAAACACTGTACACCATGATAAACACTGTACACCATGATAAACACTGTACATCCTGTTAAACACTAAATCCTGTTAAACACTGTACACCATGATAAACACTGTACATCCTGTTAAACACTAAATCCTGTTAAACACTGTACACCATGATAAACACTGTACATCCTGTTAAACAATAAATCCTGTTAAACACTGTACATCCTGTTAAACACTGTACACCATGATAAACACTGTACATCCTGTTAAACACTGTACACCATGATAAACACTGTACATCCTGTTAAACACTGTACAACCTGTTAAACACTGTACACCATGATAAACACTGTACACCATGATAAACACTGTACATCCTGTTAAACACTGTACACCATGATAAACACTGTACATCCTGTTAAACTCTGTACATCCTGTTAAACACTGTACACCATGATAAACACTGTACATCCTGTTAAACTCTGTACATCCTGTTAAACACTGTACACCATGATAAACACTGTACATCCTGTTAAACACTGTACAACCTGTTAAACACTGTACACCATGATAAACACTGTACACCATGATAAACACTGTACATCCTGTTAAACACTGTACACCATGATAAACACTATGTCCTGTTAAACACTGTACAACCTGTTAAACACTGTACACCATGATAAACACTGTACAACCTGTTAAACACTGTACACCATGATAAACACTGTACAACCTGTTAAACACTAAATCCTGTTAAACACTGTACACCATGATAAACACTGTACACCATGATAAACACTGTACATCCTGTTAAACACTAAATCCTGTTAAACACTGTACACCATGATAAACACTGTACATCCTGTTAAACACTGTACATCCTGTTAAACACTGTACATCCTGTTAAACACTAAATCCTGTTAAACACTGTACACCATGATAAACACTGTACACCATGATAAACACTGTACAACCTGATAAACACTGTACAACCTGTTAAACACTAAATCCTGTTAAACACTGTACACCATGTTAAACACTGTACACCATGATAAACACTGTACAACCTGATAAACACTGTACATCCTGTTAAACACTAAATCCTGTTAAACACTGTACACCATGATAAACACTGTACACCATGATAAACACTGTACAACCTGTTAAACACTGCACACCATGATAAACACTGTACACCATGATAAACACTGTACATCCTGTTAAACACTGTACACCATGATAAACACTGTACACCATGATAAACACTGTACATCCTGTTAAACATTGTACACCATGATAAACACTGTACAACCTGTTAAACACTGTACATCCTGTTAAACACTGTACACCATGATAAACACTGTACAACCTGTTAAACACTGTACACCATGATAAACACTACATCCTGTTAAACACTGTACACCATGATAAACTCTGTACACCATGATAAACACTGTACACCATGATAAACTCTGTACACCATGATAAACACTGTACACCATGATAAACACTGTACACCATGATAAACACTGTACACCATGATAAACTCTGTACACCATGTTAAACACTGTACACCATGATAAACTCTGTACACCATGTTAAACTCTGTACATCCTGTTAAACACTGTACATCCTGTTAAACACTGTACAACCTGTTAAACACTGTACACCATGATAAACACTGTACACCATGATAAACACTGTACATCCTGTTAAACACTGTACACCATGATAAACACTACGTCCTGTTAAACACTGTACAACCTGTTAAACACTGTACACCATGATAAACACTGTACAACCTGTTAAACACTGTACACCATGATAAACACTGTACAACCTGTTAAACACTAAGTCCTGTTAAACACTGTACACCATGATAAACACTGTACATCCTGTTAAACACCAAATCCTGTTAAACACTGTACACCATGATAAACACTGTACATCCTGTTAAACACTGTACATCCTGTTAAACACTAAATCCTGTTAAACACTGTACACCATGATAAACACTGTACACCATGATAAACACTGTACAACCTGATAAACACTGTACAACCTGTTAAACACTGTACACCATGATAAACACTGTACACCATGATGAACACTGTACAACCTGTTAAACACTGTACACCATGATAAACACTGTACACCATGATAAACACTACATCCTGTTAAACTCTGTACACCATGATAAACACTGTACACCATGATGAACACTGTACAACCTGTTAAACACTGTACATCCTGTTAAACATTGTACACCATGATAAACACTGTACAACCTGTTAAACACTGTACATCCTGTTAAACTCTGTACACCATGATAAACACTGTACATCCTGTTAAACACTGTACACCATGATAAACACTGTACAACCTGTTAAACACTGTGCACCATGATAAACACTACATCCTGTTAAACACTGTACAGCATGATAAACTCTGTACACCATGATAAACTCTGTACACCATGATAAACTCTGTACACCATGTTAAACTCTGTACAGCATGATAAACTCTGTACACCATGTTAAACACTGTACACCATGTTAAACACTGTACAGCATGATAAACTCTGTACACCATGTTAAACTCTGTACACCATGTTAAACACTGTACAGCATGATAAACTCTGTACACCATGTTAAACTCTGTACACCATGTTAAACACTGTACACCATGATAAACACTACATCCTGTTAAACTCTGTACATCATGTTAAACTCTGTACACCATGTTAAACACTGTACACCATGTTAAACTCTGTACACCATGTTAAACTCTGTACACCATGTTAAACTCTGTACACCATGATAAACTCTGTACATCATGTTAAACACTGTACACCATGTTAAACTCTGTACACCATGTTAAACACTGTACAGCATGATAAACTCTGTACACCATGTTAAACTCTGTACACCATGTTAAACACTGTACACCATGTTAAACACTGTACAGCATGATAAACACTGTACACCATGATAAACTCTGTACACCATGTTAAACACTGTACACCATGTTAAACACTGTACAGCATGATAAACACTGTACACCATGATAAACTCTGTACACCATGTTAAACTCTGTACACCATGTTAAACACTGTACAGCATGATAAACTCTGTACACCATGTTAAACTCTGTACACCATGTTAAACACTGTACACCATGTTAAACACTGTACACCATGTTAAACTCTGTACACCATGTTAAACACTGTACAGCATGATAAACTCTGTACACCATGTTAAACTCTGTACAGCATGATAAACTCTGTACACCATGTTAAACACTGTACACCATGTTAAACACTGTACAGCATGATAAACTCTGTACACCATGTTAAACACTGTACAGCATGATAAACTCTGTACACCATGTTAAACACTGTACAGCATGATAAACTCTGTACACCATGTTAAACTCTGTACACCATGTTAAACACTGTACATCATGATAAACTCTGTACACCATGTTAAACACTGTACAGCATGATAAACTCTGTACACCATGTTAAACACTGTACAGCATGATAAACACTGTACACCATGATAAACTCTGTACACCATGTTAAACACTGTACACCATGTTAAACACTGTACAGCATGATAAACTCTGTACACCATGTTAAACTCTGTACACCATGTTAAACACTGTACACCATGTTAAACTCTGTACACCATGTTAAACACTGTACACCATGTTAAACTCTGTACAGCATGATAAACTCTGTACACCATGTTAAACACTGTACACCATGATAAACACTGTACAGCATGATAAACTCTGTACACCATGTTAAACACTGTACACCATGATAAACTCTGTACAGCATGTTAAACACTGTACACCATGATAAACACTACATCCTGTTAAACTCTGTACATCATGTTAAACTCTGTACAGCATGTTAAACACTGTACACCATGATAAACACTGTACAGCATGTTAAACTCTGTACACCATGATAAACACTGTACAGCATGATAAACTCTGTACACCATGATAAACTCTGTACATCATGATAAACTCTGTACACCATGATAAACACTGTACAGCATGATAAACTCTGTACACCATGTTAAACACTGTACACCATGATAAACACTACATCCTGTTAAACTCTGTACACCATGTTAAACACTGTACACCATGATAAACACTACATCCTGTTAAACTCTGTACACCATGATAAACACTGTACAGCATGATAAACTCTGTACACCATGTTAAACTCTGTACACCATGATAAACACTACATCCTGTTAAACTCTGTACACCATGATAAACTCTGTACACCATGATAAACACTGTACAGCATGATAAACTCTGTACACCATGATAAACACTGTACAGCATGTTAAACTCTGTACACCATGATAAACCCTGTACAGCATGATAAACTCTGTACAGCATGATAAACACTGTACAGCATGATAAACACTGTACAGCATGTTAAACACTGTACAGCATGATAAACACTACATCCTGTTAAACTCTGTACACCATGATAAACACTGTACAGCATGATAAACACTGTACACCATGATAAACTCTGTACACCATGATAAACTCTGTACACCATGATAAACACTGTACAGCATGTTAAACACTGTACACCATGATAAACACTACATCCTGTTAAACTCTGTACACCATGATAAACACTGTACAGCATGATAAACTCTGTACACCATGATAAACACTGTACAGCATGATAAACAGTGAACAACATATTAAACATTTTGCATCATGTTCAAGAAACAACATGCACACACAGCTTATCATTTTACAGTGATGGAGTCCAGGCTTGGGGGGCTATCTCCTCTCCTCTCCTCTCCTCTCCACCCCTCTCCTCCGCCTTTCCTGTCCCAGTGCCCAAAAATGTGAAACGCAATCCGAGCACCAGGTCACAGCGAGTGGCTATTTTAAACTGTAAAAAACTCCGCTTAGCTCGAGAGGAATATGGAAGCAGGAGCAAGCGGACCCTCGGCTGGAATTCAACTAAAATGACGGAACCTCACTCGGCGCTTCGTGTTTATTCACCGTTTACATTTTGCCTCGTTTTGTTGCTTTCGTGTTTCTCATGTCTCTCCCGGTAGTCTTGCCTGGATCGTGTTGTCGTTTAACCGGGGCTTCTCTCGCCCCTCAGTTCGCTGATCCGTCTCGAAGGAGCCGCTGTATGGCCACAGTTCCGTGGCGGATGCGAGGATCAGAGTCGCGGCTCGTGCCGCCGCTGCTGCCCGCGCGCCCGCTGCTCTCTCTCGGTCTGCTGCAGCTGGTGCTCGGCTGCTCCATGGTGGCTCTCTCGTTTGGAGCGCTCTCACTCAGCAACTCGCCTCCTGTCCGCAATTCCTGTCCGTTTTGGGCAGGATCATCAGTAAGTGTTCTCCAGGCCTGTTTCTTTTCTCAGTATGCATGCAAGGGTGGGCTATACTGTTTATTCGACAGATAAGTAGCGTCGATGAAATGTTATAAAGTGACCCATTAATGTGGTGTGATGTGACATAAGGTCAGCTGGTTAAACTCCAGTCTGATCTAATCCAGGTCGGTTTTATGGGTTTAGACTAGAGATGAAATGAAAATGAAATACATGTAATAGTTGTCTCATGTGGTCCTACTAAAACTGGTGGTTTTCTTTTTCCTTGGGGTAGATTGGAGAGAGTCCAAAACACTGTGGGCAGATATGGAGGGGTGGTTTAAAAAAAAAAAACCCTCCAACCATTTGTCACATTAAAAACATCCACAAAACATTAACACTAACAGTGCTCAGATATATCTAGACACCAATACACACAGGAAAACTCCCATGATAATGTCTTCCTAAGATACTAAAATGTGACTAATGTGGGAACACTGGTCACTTAATCAAAAGCAAGGCAGTGGTTATAATCCTGTCAGTATCCTGGCAATGATTATCAAGAGATTCACGTTGTTTAGGTGTAATACTAAGTAAAATTCCTTCTGTGTTTCTGGATATTAATCGAGAAATGCTACTTTGGCAGATACACACTTGAGTGCAAATTAGAAACAGGAAGTCAATGCTCCAGTAAAAAAAAAAAAAAAGACATTTAGATGGGAACTGAGCCTAGTATGTACATAGCTATCTGAATGAGTGTGTACAACAGCCATTTCTAGCATTAGCCCACTGAGACACAGATTTAACACAATATCAATGAACATGAGACATGGTGTATAGTTAATCTGTCTGTGTGCTGAATATGGCTGAATGAGCTGGTTTTGTTCTCCACAGGTTATCCTGTCGGGGATTATCGGCCTCACCACATGGAAGCGGCCTATGCTCCTGTTGGTACGTTGCTAGAGATCCTACTTTCTTTATGTTTTTGTCTCACAGGAGGATGTTAAGCCGTGTAATCCGCATTATGGAATTAGATATTCATTGGTCTGTCACATTGTGTGTTTCAAGTAAAGTTTATGCTCTTTAATAAAGTATGAAGTGGAGAACAGTTTATGTGCTCTCGCAGTTTTACAGAAAAAAAAATCTACAACCAGCAGTGAACAGATATATCGGACATATCTGCTTTCAAACACTGCCTACTTACAAAAGATAACATCAATTAAACCAGTAACAAATTAGATATTTGTGCAATATGCCATGTTTCTCTATATAGTATATGTAAACACTGGGAAATGATACGACCAAAAATATACTAAAATGGATGAAACCCATTTTCGGAACAAATGAAGTGTAATGCAATGAACGTCTGTTCCATCATGCACAACAGGAACTGATAAGAGACAAAACCCAATTTGCTATCAGCGATGCTGCATTCTGTTGCCTGTAATTGTAATTGAGTTATATATTAAAATTAAAAAGACCTGTGCTGGTTTGGTTACCTATCCAATATCAGTCTAGTACTGCCTCTTAAATGTTGTGTATTCTTTAAATGAATCTTTTAGATTAGTATCTTTTATATACTTTTAAGTAGATCTGAAACACAGGGTGTGTCTCTATGCCATTGATTTATTTTGTAACTTTTAAGAATGTCTCCATAGTGAAGTATCAGTGACTGAAAATCCTCATTAATCTCTCTTACATGGCTAATGCTAGCAGGTCTACAGTTTAGACAGTGATCTTTACACAAGTTGATTGTCTAAATTGTCTCTGCATGTCTCTTTGTGTGGGATTAAAGTCTCTGTATGTGTGTAGGGGTGGGGTGGGTAGGGGGTTAGTCTTTTTGCCAGTGGGGAACTTTGTAGGTAATCCAGGTTAATTGCAGGTTTAAACATAAGCCTTTCCTTGAAAGTAATGCTTTTTCTAGCAAATTTCAATGTCAATAGAAATCTTTTTGACCCGGAGCGCCTCAGCATGACCATAAAAGAGTTGTATAATGTAATTAATGACTAGTAGCCAGAATACTTGTACCTGTAATGTTTTGTGGGAAGCTGGGACATGTAATAATAGGCTAGTTGTTACTGATAGCTGTGTATAATTTGCTTAGTTCTTAAATATACAGTGTCAAATATTCTGCTGCATATGGTATATGCATCGTTAGTATTTTAATAATGAATATAATATAATATATTATAAATACAAAGCAGTATAGTATATTGTTCCAAATGTCAAAAGCTGCTGCTATAAAAATTTTTTATTTGCTTACATTTTATTTCAATAATCAGGGTCAGGTCAGGCTCAAGTCTGTAACTTTGAAGCTAAGAAAAACAGGAAATAGGGCATTATATTCGAACAAGGGAACAAGATAATTTAGGAAACCATGTACCGAACCTCCGATTTGTGTACCTGCTAAATTAATGAAAAATAAGAGGCAGGTGCGAATACTGATCAGAATGGAGCCGGAGTGTGGCAGGAAACAGAAGAAACAGAAAGCAAAGAACATTTAGATAGAAAACCAGATAGAGTTTCTGCGACTCATTAAGTATAAGAAAATCAAGTATAGTGGTAGATTAATACATGCCTAAACCAGGTTGTACTTATTGGCTTAAAGCAGTAAGACATGACAAAAATTAGCACTGTGTTAAAATAGTTACTATTAGAAGGTTACTGTTGCTTTGCCATGTGAATGGAATAAACTGTTATATACGATTATAATTTAGCTTTTGCTCAAATAACTGAACTTGTAGTTTTACACAATGTATTCATGAAACCATTAGGTGTAAAATGGTGTATTTTGGGGTACACCATAGTGAGAAGGTTAAGTTAGTCCTTTTAATATTTTGCAGTATTTAACATTACTCAAAGAGTTTGCTTGACTAGTTTATTTCACTGAGAGAAAAAATGCAAAAACTAATTGCTTAATACATTTCAAAAACTGTATGTCGAAACAGTTCAGCATCATAGACAGGTAGGGTAACTCTGATATTGTGCCAAATAAGATATAAGCAGGAAGACTTTTCCTGCCTGAGAGAAAGTTTTAAATCTAATGACAATTTCTGGACATGTGGCAAAGTTTGACCAGATTTCCTGTGCTTTGTCATCATTTGGTGTGTGGCCAGACTTGACCTCAGAAACTTGCGACAGCAACATGGCTAAAACCTCCAGGAAGGCACATCTGTGTCGTTACTATGACAACCAATGTGGATAAACAAATGTAATTACGGTTCGAACAAATGAATTAGATTTGGACATTTGTCATGTAGATTTGCCTCAATGTGTAAACAAAGCCGTAATACCAGTGGTATTTATTATTGATTTATATCTCTCCCACACTCCATCCTCTTCTCTCTCTCTCTCTCTCTCTCTCTCTCTGTGTTAGGTGAATCTGTTCGTGTTGCTGTCCATGGTGTGTATCCTGCTGAACCTGGCAGGCTTTATCCTCTGCTGTCAGGGAGCTCAGCTGGTGTCCAGCACCATCCACTGTCAGCTGGTGAGAGCTGAGACCTTTAGGGATCCTCTAATGCACAACAAATCATAATCACAAGCACTGAGCCACACTTTTCTAATGGACAAAAAGATTGTTGTTTTATGAGACATTTTACAACATGTACAGTTTTATAGATTAAAAGGATAAAATAAATATACAGTTAAATAAGTGACACCTTTAAACAAAAGCTGCTTTAACTTTAGTGAGGGTTAAAATTATGGCTTAATATCTTAGAATTACAGAATTGTCTGATATAATTGTTAGATTTTGTATTTTCAAAAACTCATAATTGCAAAAATATAGCAATTTGGGTAAGACATTTTCTTCTATATTCATGGTCTGAGATTCAAATGGGTCAGAGCAAATGGAGTAGAGTAGCAAAACCATAACAGAGTCCAAGCCCCAAAATAGAGTGTGAATTTCTATCTGCTTCTTCCTGAAACTGAGCTTTTATAGCTTTGGGCTACTGCAACACCCCCCCTCCCTTTCTCTCGAGTAAAGAAGACTCCTGGCCTTGCCATCTGCTTCTGAATCAGGTGCTCTGCGCACATGTGTTTGGTTTCGGACATTTTCAGCGCCTGAGGTCTGAATTTTAACTGGGTTGCTGTGTCCTTTTCAATGAGACTCTATTGTCCTCTGTTTAACACTCTCCCTTGTTTTGTGCAGTCTGCACCAGATGAATACCACAAAGATCAGCTTTAGTCACAGGTCTCTCTCGTTATCTACAATATCTCAGTATTCAAACAATATACAGATCAGCCATAACATTAAAACCACCTGCTTAATATTGTAATATTATGGAGGCCAAGACAACACCTTGAACCCTTTGTCATGTTCCCCAAACCATTCCTGAACAATTTTTTGCAGTGTGGCTGCTGAACGAGGTCGCTGCCATTAGTTGTTGCCATAAAAGGCTGTACTTGGTCTACAACAAAATGTAGGTAGGTGGTACGTGTCAAAATAATATCCACATGAATGCCAGGACTCAAGGTTTCCCAGCAGAACATTACCCAGAACTTCACAAGGCAGTGCACTGTGTTCTGACACCTTTTTTCATAGCCAGCATTACATTTTTCAACAACCACCCAGTTGTCTAGCTATCACAATTTGGCCCTTGTCAGAGTCTCTCTGATTCTTACCCCTGCCCGTTTTTCCTGCTTCCAGTACTTTGAGAACTGACTGTTCATTTGCTGCGTAATATATCCCAATCTTATGTCTAATTTGTGTGCATATTTGAATGCAATATTGTTATAAGGTTTAGTTTGTACTCGTGCATCAATATTTGATTTAAGTGTAAAGAGAGATGCCCTTGAAAAACCAGCCTTTCTACTGTCTATATACATACAGACCAGTGACAGGAAAAAAGATGAAGTAAAGTTAGTAAAGTGGCTATTACACAGCACCAGAACTTTGGCACAAATACTACAAGTCTCTGGAAATGTACTGGACAGATGTTCTTGGGTTAAGATCTTGTTACTGTGAAGGTCATTTTCTCCTGGGCTTGATCAACCATATCACCATAGAAAATGTTTCATTGTAGGATAATTGGGTTCAGTCAGAATAACTTCCAGTGATCGAAAGACTTTCACATTGTAACAGAGCCATTTGATTTTCATTTAATCCGTCCATAGTATAGAGCTGTAAAATGACTTAGAGGATAAATATATGTTTATTTTATTTTTTAATTTTTTTTTTTTTATGTTCCCCTAACATTTGCATGGGGTTTCTCCGGGTTCTCTGGTTTCTACTCACCTTCCAAAAACTTGCCTGTAAATGAAAAGCTATGGTTAATTACACCAGCTATGAATAAGTGTGTGAATGTGGGTGTGTAAATGGTGCCCTGCAATGGACTGGAAACCAAGTCAAGTAACCCTCGCACCTAGTGATCCAAGGATATGCTCCGAATCCCCCATCACCCTGACCAGGATACAGTGGTTACTAAAGATGAATGTTGTATATTCTAACTAATCTAATTAGATTATTTTACTGATGAACAGTAAAATATTCAAATTATTACCTGATTATAAAAGACACATTTATGTTGTGTGTGTGAATGTCACATGTATTGCAGGAGGGGGATGGTGTCTGTAACTGCTGTGCCGAGAGCCCCAGCAAGTGTCAAGATGAGGATGTGATTAAGATTTATGCAGGAACCTCATGTGCGTCGATGAGAGTTCTGCTGAAGGTTCGACTTAGTCATTAGTAACTCTACATTACTGTTCTGTTCCTCATTAGGAGCCGTGCATTACTCATTTCATGGTTGCGCAATTCATAAATTTCCTATTTGGCTTTTTTCTGTGTTAACTCTCTATATTCTTTTTTCCAGAAAGTTCTGTTTGCCCTGTGCGCATTAAATGCGCTGACTACTGTAGTGTGTCTGATTGCAGCTGCGCTCAGATACCTGCAGATCTTCTCCACCAGACGGCCCTGCATGGTAAGAGTCCATCCAGATAAAGTGATTCCTTTTTTATTTTACATTGTATACACAAGATTCATCAGGAATATTGACTATTGTTCACATGCAGGTGCTAATCAACAGGCCTCCTATAAAAGTTCTGCTATCTATAAAAGTATGTTTTCCTGCCAGGAAGAGCCACGAAACATTGCAGAGGAAGAAGAGCAGCCACACATTCCTGATCCTGATGACTTTGTTCCACCCGCACCACCTCCTTCCTACTTTTCCACCTTCTACACCTACACACCACGGCTGGCTCGCAGGTAACAGATCAGCAGGATCTTACTCCCTAATCCACTTGATGGCTTTTACGCTCACTTGATTATGATGAAACCCTGAGGTCATGAAAAGGTTCCAGATTTGGGCTTCTTAAATTACTGATACTAATAAGCAGATAAAACCTATTCTTACACGTGTGTGTGTACAAATTTCCCAGAACATGGTATGTGCTCAGACATCTGATAATCTTCAATGAGATATGTGAGTCTGTTAAGAAAAACCTGTTGCTGTGACTGAATTCTGGCAAACACTCAAGGAAAAACAAAATATCAGGTTTGTTAATGCCTACAAAATATTCAGATCTAAGAAACCATAAAAATATTTAACCGAAATAGCGTGGGATTTTTTGAAGTGTGAAAATTCCGACTCTTGTCTAGGCTTTTTCCAGCATACATCGTGTTGGGTAACGAACCAGCTTCATAATCCTGCTTTTTGTGGGCTGCCTAAAGGTTTTATCTGATGTGAAGTGTTTTCCCAGGCTGTCACATGTATTCTGTAGCTTTTGTAAGACTAGAATTAAAGTTGAGTCATTATTTTGGCCAGGCAGATCCTCAGAGGATGTAAATGCACAGCCCTCAGGCCTAAACACGATGCTAAAAAATGCAGGCACTTGGACCCCCATCCCCCTTTCTCAAAAAAAGAGACACATTGAGAAGGTATGTGTGATCAGAAGGCAAGGGATGCTGATCTCCCTGAAGTAACAATTTAAGCAGGATTTAATCTAAACAATAATTTCCTTTATTTACACAATGAAGTCCAACGAAGTGCAAAAATTTGCAGCATACAGGGTTTTTGGGTTATGAAAGGAAACAAAACAAGTGGCTGTATTAAACGACTTGTGTACCAAAAAAAAGACTACTAATATCTAAACCAATATTTGGTGGGTTTTAGGCAGGAACTGTGAAGGAAAGTTTCTTGCTATAAATAAAAATTCTTTGTCCTGAGGGTATGCAACCATTAGCATTTTACTGTACACATTATTTATTAAACAATATAGAGTTAGAAATTGTTGCAGTGCACTCATGCAGATCAATATAATAGACAGACTGACCTTGTCTTCATCTCATACCCCCCATATACACACACTGTGTGGGCAGCTTCTCCATCAAAATAAGAAAGAAAAACCTCCTAAAATGTTCCAAGCTGTGGAACAGCTCGAGAAAGCCTAGTAAATGCCGCAATGCGTGAGATGGACCAGTTTCATAAGGCAGATGTGAAACCTGGCGATGAACACCCAGCTGCTGCCAGAGGTTTTCAGAAACCCCATTCCGTATTCTGTCTGTTCCTCCAGGATGTTTGGTGACAGTGTGATCCCGCTGCCTCACATATACGGAGCAAGGATTAAAGGTGTGGAGGTTTTCTGTCCCCTCGACCCTCCTCCACCCTATGAAGCTGTGGCAGCAAGGCAAGCTGAGCCTTCGCAGGTAAACATGTCTACATTTACATTTGGCAGATGTTTTTGTCCAATGCTCGCTTAATCTTATTTATTCAACTAAGCATTTGAGGGTTAAGGGTCTTGCTCAAGGGCCCAGGTTTTCCTTAACCACTTCCCATAGTACCATATGTATTAAATTTGCTACATATGACAGACTATGTAGTTTGCTTTTATGATTACTTCTAGCTTCCCATTGGTTTCAACACTTCCTAAGCAGAAAGTGGTGTAGTTTATGTTGGCAGGAGAAGTCGAGCCCACAAACTGACCCTCTATATATATATTTAGGTGCTGGACCATGAGGTTCAAGTGACAGATCAGAGTGAGGGGGTGCCACACTGCTCCGAGACAGATACAGCCAGCGATGGTAAGCAACACCCATGACAACACCATATGCTGTCAGAGTCATTAAAGCATTAAAGGATAAATCCACCATGAACAACTTGCACATTCCCTCACACAGTGACGGTCACGTTGTTGTACATGACACAGTGAACAGTCTGTGAACAAATTGTGACAATGCTTCTGCTGTGCATTCATTTTATCTTATTTAATACAAAAATTTTCATTACAAATTATATTATTTGACAACAATAGAATCTTTGAAAAATATTTACATGAATTTCAATTTTAATGAGCTCAGGATGGGCTCCGAAAACCCGACGATTCATATTAGATCAAATCCTTCAGAGTGCTGTCTGAACACAGGCTTCTCTAGAACAGATTAGCATGATAACATGCTCAATATCACATATCTTACATTTGAATAGGGAGATAAAAATAAATAGGAAGGAGGAATCTTGAATACTAAACATTTTAGATAATGAATATTCTTTTAAATATTTAAAATATCCACCATGACCATAGTCTAACCCCTTATTTTGCTTAATAATTGCCCCAAAGTGCAAGAGTAGCAATGCTGGCAAAACAGATGTGCCAAAGAGAAGCTGTAAAGTTAAGTGAGAAAGGAAGGTGAAAATTCTCAGTTTAATTGCTGTCACACAGCATGAACAGTATAGAGTCTTCACTACTCTCTGTGGTTCCAGGCATCCGCTTGGTGTTTGAGACGTGTCCCCTACAGGGTCATGCCATACAGGGTTATACTCTATGTATATTTATATACCAGGCACAGTTGACGTCAGCAAGAGATCACACTTTTCCCCCATTCTGATGTGCTCTTGATATGTATTTGCATTATTTCATGCATTGTGCTGTAGAAATGATGAGCTATACAGGTGTTGATATTAACGATTTTATTTTTTTAATGGTTTGTTTTGATCATAAAATATACTTCCTGAATACATGCCTACTCTTACTCGTTGACTATTATTTGTCAGTGAGGTACTAACACCAATTGTTCCTCCACTTGAATATAGGTTTAATTAAACCGCCTCAGTCAAAAAAGTCTACTTTTGAGGATTGGGGTGTATCTGTTCATGTAATAGTGCTCTTGGGCAGAGATTGCTTATTATAACATCATGGCTCCTCTGCTCTCGAAATAAGCCGGTGCTATAAGCTAACGGTCACGTCACGGGTTCTTTATGTCACAAGTATCAGCTTCCCATCTCCATGCTCTGGTTTTATGTGGATGGCGGTGTGGACCAATAAACAAAAGACCTGCTAAATCTCACAGGAATTAAATGCACATTATTGTACGTTCATGGCAGCCAGTGTAGCCCCAAGCTTTTGTGTTTCTCTGCTTCGTTTTGACTAGGCAGCAGTGACCTATTTATAATCAGCGAAGGCTGTAGCATTTCAGAAGGGATTATGTTTTGTTTGGAAGTTTACTCTGTATGTAAAGCCTGGTGTTATTATTAACCTCTTAAACTCCCAGGACAGAACAGCAGGTCCATGCTTACATTCTGCACTCTCATAACTACACACCTTTACCGTTAGATTCACTGTAGTCATTAAATTATTCATAATCATTCCTGAATAATGCATCAGGTTTCTCAAATACTCAGATATCAGAGATAATGTTTTAACATTAGACGTTGTCACGAAGCAGGTTTAAAGGAAACCAGATGTAGATTTAGATCCCTAATGAGAAAGTGAGAGGCGACAGTAGCAAGAGACTCCCTGAGATGACCATAGGAAGAAAGCTTGAGAAGAACCAGACTTAAAAGAGAACAGCCTCCTCCGGGTGACACTGAATCATGGACTTATAAAGTGTTACTACCGTACAAATGTATTCTGTTAAGTCTAACAGTACTAAGTACACTCACCATCCACTTTAATATGAACACCTCTACGTCTGATCATTTATGCATTTATTTAATCAGTGGATCATGTGGCAGCAGCACAATGTATACAACCATGTAGATACAGCTCAAGAGCTTCAGTTATAGGTTCACATATATTGATATACATGATTTATTTATACATATCAACCATTATGCTATGAACAAATGTTGTTTTATAATAAGACCTGGTGCTTGTTGTGTCTCAGATAGGTGTATGCAGACAGCCATGCTGAGTTCCTCGCCACCCTCACAGTCCATCACGACCTCGAACAGCAGAAAGCCTCGTAGACAGCGGCACCGAAGGTCCAACAGTGACCCTGTTCTCCTGGACCTGACTGCTAAGGGTACATGAACAACATTAGGGTGTGAAATATAGGTTCTATTTTCCATCACTCTTTCTGGAGGAAGTTGAGAGCATTGGCTGAGACCTGAGTGCTTAGTAATGAGTTACATTTATGAACACATAACTTGAAGGGCAACAGGTTTGTTGGCAAAGCAGATTATGACCTATTTTCATTTGGGTTTATCTTTGGTGCATGTGTCAGACCCTGACCACTCTCTCTCTCTCTCTGTCTCTCACACACACCCACACTAAAAGCACTCACAGTATATCCTGTGCCCCCTCCATATCTGTCAGCAACTTCATTAGACATATTTTAAATATAGAGCTGTCACTTTCAGGAACTCTGAGCTGTCTGTGCACTCAAACCTCTGAGGTATGGATCAATTTGCTGGGGTTTTGAACGTCATCAAAGAGATGGCTACAAATTACAAAGCAAAAAAGAGCCTACAGAATACATTGTTCAGGCTTTGTTTTATGACTTTCTCAAAGTAACTCCAATTTTTTTTTAAAACAGATCAGTAATGTAAATAATTAGCATGGTACAGAAACAAACTGCACTGAGAAAAGAAGAGGAAACGCAGATTTATAATAAATGCCTAAAGTTTTAAAATACTTTTAATATCTGAGACTCATGGTAGCTAGACTTCCATTTATGCATAGCAAAGTATTCCTTAAATCTTTTCCAACACTGTGGTTCATACCTCATTTCTCTCTTTTCCTCATTTCCCCCCCTTTTTTCCCAGCAGTAATGAGCTGTGAAGCAGCCACACAGACAGAAGTAGGTCCTGGGACTGCGGTTGGGTCGGGGCCTGAGACTGAGCATCCGGTCGTCACTCTGCGAAGGGGGAGGGGCAATCGCAGGCCACGCCCTTCCTCCATGGTGGACTACCAGAGCTACAGGGACACCAAGCTTTTAGTGGCACGTTTCCTGCAGCAGCAGTCGCCAATTAGCCTGACGCCAGAGGTGCAGGAGCTGATCAACAGCATTAAGAGTGTGCTGCGCTCCGATCAGGAACACATGGAAGAGGCTGTGCGCTGTGCCTCCTTCATCCAGCAGGTCACACACAACATTTTACGGGTTATTATATCATCACAGCTCTAACGTATGATCATATTGTAAACGTGTCTAAGAGCGTGTCTAAGAGCTTATACACGTTTACAATATGATCATATGTTAGATGTGAGGGATATACTTGTCTGACTGCTCACATGAATTGAATGGGTTTAATCCAAACACCAATAACTTCGAACTCAAATTTTTAATTGAAAATAAACACATTTCTGGGAGTGAAATCTCTATGGTTCTAATAAATACCCAAAATGTTAATGCACATTTAAATGATAATCTATTTTTAATATCAGGACAGTACATTAGTGGGTTTCATGTTTGTTTGTTTGTTTGTTTTTTAACCGGTACCTTTCTGCAATAAAGTTTATATATAATACAGCAGAAAAATATACTAAAAACAGTATTATAATTGTTCCTATTGAGAAGGTCCTGATTCTGGCTGTTATTCTGCAGGTAATGAGTGTGTCAGAGAGAGGGCAGGGGCAGGGGCAGGCGCCGTGTGCCAGACAGACGCAGCCAGACGGCACGTCTCACACACTGCCTCTGCGAAAGCGTCCAGGACTCCTACACCTGCGCAGCTGTGGAGACCTCAGCACGTTCACCTGGGCAGAGCTGCAGGTCAGCGGGCAGAGCAGACCGAGCTCCCGGGCCAACTCCAGGACGGGTTTTCGGACTGGATCCCGCCGGCAGGCACAGGAGCGACCACACAGCCTGATAGGTGTCTCACGAGAAACCATAATCTAAAAGCTGAAAGCTTCTGTTCCTAAATCCTATGTCCTAAATGACGCAAGATATGCTTTCTTTTTTTTTTTTTTTTTTACAAGAAAGTCTGTGTTTGTAGTATTCTAATATTAATAAGTGTGAGTTTTCTATGTTTTACATAAAGCTGTGGCACAGTTCTTACTTCTGCACTGCACTAAACAGCAGAATCTCTACTGCTGGATATTTACAGCAGTAATGATGCACTGCTTCCCCTGAAACCTTGCTAAACAAACACCTTCATGAGATGAAGATGGCAAATAAAACTAATGTTAGACTGAGACTGACTTTAGGGAGTAAAAAGTCTAATCACTGAATAGCAAATGATTTATATAGTTTATTTTATTTATAAAGATTTTTTTTTACTGTTTTATATCAAATATACCGTTTTCACTGAAACCCAATGAACAGAAGCAGCTTAGTTATATAACTCGGTTATTATAATTATAACACAAACCTTAAACAAGATAATAAACTCCTGCATCGCCCCCTAGTGCTGTAATGACTTTCGGCTCAAAATACACCTTCATATTAAATGGACTTTTCCAGTTTTCAGCACTTTATCATTTAGTTACAACAATGCGGATAACTCTGAACACAGTGATCCAAAAAAATTCCCCAGAATATAACATGCTAATTCTATTTTATTTTATTGATTTCGTCACCTGTATTTGAATCATGTTTATATATTTCTCTCCCTGAATACTTCCTGAATTCAAGGTGCATGTGCACATGTATTACAACCAAACAAGCCTAAATGAGGGGATACGTATTAAGATAAGATCACTCTACCAAGTCTGTGAAGCTGATGGTTTTGTCTGTCCGTGCCCTCGTCGCTTCGGTTTTAAAACATGTATCATAAACTACAAGGGCTAAATAAACTCTTTGTAAAAAGAAAAATGAGTGTGAGGACATGTGCAGTTGTAGGTGGTGGTGGTGGTGTTGGGCCTGTGGAAAGATGCTCCTCCTCCTGCTCCTTGCTAAAAAACAAAAAAACACACAGGAAGCTTGTGTATATATTTTCTCATTAAGTCATTTATTGTCGTAAATACTGTTACAAACATTCCTGCTATGGCGTAGGAATGTGGCTCAATGATTCATCACAGAAAAAGCTCGCAAATAAATAAACATTGCCATTGCTTTACAGAAAGTGTTATTTATTTTTTTTCCCTATTTCTTTACCATATAGACAAACATAGATATAAGTTTAAATACATTCAGAGCGAGTGCATAAGAAACACTAGTCAAACCCACCATCTACTCTCGTCTTTATCTCCTAATTATAACAACAACACGAGGCCCTGTGTTTACTCTCGCAGTACAGACACCAGTGTGTACTTCACATCTGTGTGTTCAGTGTGTGTTTTTGTTTTGTTTTTTTGGGGCGAATTTTAGTCTTGACTGTGTTTCACCAAAGACCATAAAGCAGCGCATACAGTGATTTTTGATATATTCTCTCATGTAAACCCATCCAAAGCCAACAACATCATTAAAGCTTGCATATATGTGGCCTTGTTTGTATACACAGAACTGCAGTATTGACGTTTATATTTGAATAAGTGAATCAGAACCGATTGCTCCGTGAAAATGAGCCTGTTCAC
Source organism: Hemibagrus wyckioides (assembly GCF_019097595.1). Classification (NCBI taxonomy): domain Eukaryota; kingdom Metazoa; phylum Chordata; class Actinopteri; order Siluriformes; family Bagridae; genus Hemibagrus; species Hemibagrus wyckioides. The sequence continues at coordinate 12,131,939 of NC_080731.1, forward strand.
TGGATTAAATGGTCACACTTCAGCTTAATGCAGTCGTTTTGAAATAACCATAATGCCATTGTCACATCCCGGAAACTGCAGAAATCTTCTCGGATCAAGATAAAGAGCGTATGGAAGAGAGTACTACACGAATCCCACCTTCTTGCCCGCTGCTTTGCGAATCTTAAATGTACATACTGTATATACACAATCACTGGATGTGTATACTGAAATGTATGTGCGTATATAAATATATATTTATATGCAGTTATGTAGCTGGTCTTTGTTTTTTTTGTTTTTTTAACCGTGGAGTAATTTGTCGTCACACATCACACCCACTACTAGCATGAATGCATACCAAGGACATGATAGACCATGCTTAAGAAAAGTGACGCTGTCCTGCTTGGGCATCCATGGAAATTAGAGCAGTCGTAAGGCAAGGATGTTGAGAGATGAGACCCAAAGCTGTGTGTACAAGAGCCACGTTTAGGTATATGACACTCACATACTGCAGCAATAATGTGGCCTGTGACTGTGAATGTAGACGTTAATCCATGGTACCATTAATATCACAATGCTTCATAGTTCTGTTCAGGTTAAATATGCACCTATACCTGCGGTATTACTGATACACCAGTACCAAGCATTTCACAACATCATTTCTATCACAGTATCAGCTGTATTGTTTCGTCGGTGACTTAGCGGAGATCAGCCAGGGCAGTGAAAGATAAATTTTCTATAAAACACCTAATCTGGGGAGAACTCTCAGTCTATCACATTTATGAGGGCAAAACACTGAAGAGCTGAAGGAATTAAAATGTCGAATGCTGAAAAATAAACTCGATTTTAACTTCAAACTAAAATAAAATCATAGGCCAGTTTATGACTTATAACCCTTTATAAACATATTTCTTCAAATAATAATTTTCAAGTATAAATATTTTTTTTTTCCCCAAACCAAAATAAAATACTTCATACACATACAAACGGAATTATCCTCGAATATAAAGGATCGATATGAAAAATTTGAGGGAAAAAAAAAGAAAAGAAAAATATGTTCTGTACACTAAGGGAAAAAGTGGAAATGATTCAGTCACCACACAATGTCACAGAAGAGAAATCCAGACAAATAAAAACACTGAATCATTCTGAAACTTGTACATCATTTTCATATATTCTTTCACTGACTAAATTCTAAGTCAGACTAAATTTGGTCTTTTCTTCTCGCCGCTAAAGAAGTTCGTCTTATGTTTCTCTGTGCTGCATTATGATTTGATCAACTCTGAGTTGTTTCTGTATGGCGTCACTATTTTAAGGCCACATTGTGCAAACCCACTATTATCAAATTTATGATGGTAACTGGAAAGTCGAATGACGATTTATATTGTACTGGTTTTAAATATTGTGCCTAGATTATTGGTAAGTTCATAAAATAAAGGTGTACTGAGAATGCCTGTGGATTTTAGGTAAAGGAGTCTTTGAGGACCCTTTCTGTACATGTGACCACAGAGCACACGGTTCTTGTTTACTCTAATTAGCCGTTACTCAGAGGAATGCACACTTACAGCCTGCAGTTCCTCAGAAATGTTTAGTCCGCTTCTCCACAATCTGGCTAACAGCTGCAGGTTTATAACTTGAATGGAGGAGAATAAAGCTGGAATGCTTGATGGTTGCCAGGTTCAAATAAATCACATTGGGGGGAGAAAAAAGTTTCCATAAATAACATCAATCTCACTGGATGTCCAAACAGTGTGAAACTCTGATCAGATTGTAATAGAACGTAAATATGAATTTTAATCAGTGGAGTTTCGGGAAGGTCGTCACTGAGCTCGTACATTCTGTGTCTGTGTCAAGATTTTCCACCTGGATGGGGAGACGTGTGCAGAACTAGAGGTTTTACAGGCTGAAAGCCTTGTGCTGACAGGAAGTGGACAGGCAGTAGGGAGAAAGTGAAACTGTGGATAAATAGTGGACATTGAATCACTCACACAGTCCACAGGGTAAAGATCAGGGTGAGGTGAGGTTAGGTGAGGTGAGGTGAGGTCAGGAGGTTGAGGGTATCTTTGTGGCTTTTAGATGTAAACTGGCTGCTCCTGGGCTGTCAACAGGCGGTACATGGCAGCAGGCATAGTCTTCATGTGAATCTGTTTATAGACAAAACAAGACATTATATACTGTATACATTTCATATAGGACACACAGCACTATTCCACAATTATTATAATCCTCGTCACACAGAGCCACGTGTTTATATGTAACATAACATCCTACACAGCCTTACCTCACCAACTGCATTGGACAGAATGTGTACAATCTTCTCATGAGGAGTCGCCACCACGCTCTGGCCGTTGATCTCGATGATGCGGTGACCAACACGAACACCACCTCGTTCTGCTATCCCTCCTCTCATAAGGCTGCAAATCTACAGGACAGAATGCTTTAACATGCTGACAGCACTAACATTAAAGCAACACTCCACCATTTTCCAGCCTCATCTTTAAATAACTGTAATCTGTACATCTGCTGCAGTCACGCAGTGTCACGTCAACACATTTCTTTAAACTTAGAAAAGAACAGAAATAAAAAAAACAAACAACTACAACAATAAAAAATCCTGCTTTTTCTGGCAGCCCGTTCCCCACACTGCTCCTCCCTGGTTACCAACACCTGCATCTTGTTTCATTTGTTCCACAGGACTGTGTATTTCCCCCCAATTTAGTGACGCCATGCAATTTTCCAGGTTGATGTTTACTCTTGTTTGTTCTCTGTCTTCCTGTTCTGTTGTTCGTATAACCTCTTGCTTAACCTATTAGTGTTTTGTGTTGTTTTACCTGTTGCAATTAGTGTACGTAATTAGCTTACCGTTTTTAGTCTACTGCCTGTTTTGCTCCTTTTTGCCTCATTATGGCCTTTGTAATTGGCTTGGCTTAGCAATTTGTTTGCTAATTTCCCCCCTTTTGATTACTTACCCGTATTTAGTATTAAGCTTCTGCATTAGTGTTGATCCTCGATCTAGGCTGGGTCATTACATTTATTCACTAATAACTAGGGGTCTATGGGCAGATGTTAAAATCTGGCAACACATAAACCATGCAACTAAATAACACAGATTACAAATATTACAGTCTAACAATGGGGATTGTATAGTACAAAAAAGTATGACTTTATACCATAATGTCACTAAATCCTCTCTGGTTTCAAACTTCTGTTAAAAATCTAAGGGCACTTGATGAATTCTGTCAAGAACCATTAAAAAGTGTTAAATGTCTTAGGATGAGACCGATATGAGAGAAGCTTTTCTTATGGAATATTATCTAACATCGGAACACAAAAAGTACAGCACAATATAAAGTACTTTCAGTCTATCCAGGACATTTTGTTGTATCCTTTTGCAGTCAAACCAAACCTGGGGCATTTCTGTATTTACTCTGAGCTCAGGTAACTGTAGATATTTGCATACAGGTTTTACTTACAAATATCTTGAACAAGGATTTAACTTTCTCACAGAAATAGTCTATCGTAATGGGATATACACTACAGCTGCAATAGTTAGACACATATTATATTGAAATATACTATTCCTATATAGTATATTAGGAATATTATATACTACGGAATATAAGAATTCCTTTAAGAAAAAAATACCCACAATGCCATTCTGCACGCTGAACCCCAACTGATATCTCAGGTCTGGCCTTCTGATGAGCACGGTGGTGACTGGTGGGCATCGCACAATATTAAGCTTGATCCTGGACTGGTTCTTCAGCCCCTGAGGGAACGAGATCACAATTGTACATCATTGTTTTACTCAGTACTCAGTGCTTGGGGCAGCATCTGAAACCAATGAAAAAATAACTAGAGAAAGATGTAAGACATGAGCAAATCATAAGCTGTGCACCTTGATGATGCTCTGACAGGTGGAGAGAGGAAGTCCAACCAGACTGGTGCCATTAATAGACATGATCTGGTCTCCAATATTCAGTCTCCCAGATTTTTCTGCTGGCCCAGCATGCATCATGTTAGCAATGATGACCGTAGGAAGGATGGAGCCCCAGCCTGACTCTACAATCACCACTCCTAGGATCTCTCCTTTCTGCTTCTCTATGTAAACCTGAGCAACACACACATACATTCACTCTGTATAATCTCATTGCCTTGACTATAGCTCAACAGAGTCACTCTGTCCTGCAAACAAACAGCATTTTTCACTTACGTCTTTACAGTTCTCTGACTTGGAGAAGTGTATGAGGTCATCGTTGTACATGTCCTGTGTGTTAAGGAGGTCGCTGTACTCTTTCTGGCTCAGGTCCTCAGGGTTGATGCCATTGGCGCGCAGGAATTCCTGATATGCTACACTGAAAGCCTGGCCAATGGACTGTGCTATGAGTTGGGCCTGAGGACAAGGAGAAAAGGGAGCGATAAAAAAAATACAATTAGAACAATGTAGGAACAAACCTTCTCTCTAATAAGTAGCATAATACGTTATTCAGTACAAATGCACACTCACATTGACAGTCATCATCCTTGAGCTGAGACTTTTTATCAGATTTCCAGATACTTTTCTTAACATGCTATCCAATGATAAAGCATAGGCACTTTTTTTTTTCCATTTTGAAAGAGTAAGTGCAAATCTAGCATCATTTAAAAAGCCTTTAAATGAAGAATTAATCACTGAGGAGTTAATGGACAAAATGCCACAGATTTATGGCATTTGGCAGATGATCTTATCCAAAGCAACTTACATTTATTTCATTTATACACCTGAGCAGCTCAGGGTTAAAGGTCTTTCTCAAGGGCTCAGCAGTGGCAGTTTGGGTGGTCCTGAGATTTGAACCCACAACTGATCTGTAGTCTAATATCCCAACCACTGAGCTACTACATCCCAACTTATGTCTGGTACTGACACCCCAACAACTGCCCTAGATTTTCATAGTGTTTCCAGGTAAAGATCTACCAACATGCTAACAGCTACCAACCACGGAGGGTGAAGGTTAAAAGGTGCTTCCTGCAAGACACGTAAAGTCGACTAACTATATCTTTTCAATCTGCTGCTCTTACTGTAGGCAGGTCTACCTGACCCACTCACACAGCAAAGAATCACCAAGACAAAGACTGTAGGTCACTGCAGTATTAATCACAGTGATGTCTTGTGGTGCGGTTTGTCATACCACACTTTATTAAAGCAATAAAATGTAAGATGTGTTTGTTATCAGGTAGAGTTTATTAAGCCATGCAAATGAGCATCAATTGTACTAGTCAATTTTTCTAAATGAAATCTAAAAGACATTACAGTTGTTACACCGGATGTTACATCCCTGATGCCATCGGATTTCAGATATTCAGATGATTAAAAATCCATCACAACTGATTTCTGGAAAAGGTCACGTTAAAAGGTTTGTTAAGAACTGGACTCACATCTTCAGACTCAAACACATGACAGATCATCTTGTACTGGCGCTTTTCATCCTGGGCTGGATCAGACGCCTCCATATTCTCCTGAGAGTCAGAGCGAGGCATTCTCCTCCTGGCCATCAGAACCACAATGTTCCCAATGTCAGCGATGTAAGAAATGGTCCTTAATGGGTGGTCCATCATGGTCTCCTATAGAATACAAAACAGGGATAGATTAATATCAAATGTACTGACAGTTAGCCAAGGTGAGCTGCAGTGTGGGTTGGTACAGAGCGCAAAGTTTTCATGGATTAAAATTTTTTTTAGATTCAAATAATAATGTAAAATGCTTTAATCACTTTCTCATACTATTTTGAATACTATATTTATTTGGATCTACCATTTACTGAGTATATGTACGCTCACTGAGCACTTTTGGAATGCTGTAGTCTCCTTTTGCTATCAAAACACCCTCAATTCCTCACGCCTTGGATTCCACAGGATGTTAGAAACATTCCTTTGAGTTTCTGGTCCATGTTAATATGATTGTGTCTCTGAATTCCTGCAGATTTTTCAGGAGCACTTTAACACTGTGAATTTCCCGTTCTAGCACATCTCAAAGGTGTTTTATTAGATTCAGATCCGGTGACTGGGAAGACTGCTGAAGAACACTGAACTCATTGTCATGTTCATAAAACCAGTTTGAGATGACTTATGCATTGAGACTTCATGACTTGATCATGCTGGAGATTGCTTTTAGGAGCTGGGAAATTGTGTCCATGAAGAGATGCACAGCAACAATTCTCAATTCTAGACTGTGATATTCAAGTGATGATTGATAGGTATTAATATGCCCTATACTATCCTTTTAAATTAAAATTTAATGTTAATTAAATGTTTAGTAATTCGGAAAAAAAAGCAGCTGAACATGTTACCAAGAAACCACCAAGCATCTGTCCTGAGGACTTTCCTGTGTTGGAGAAAATACAGCTTTACCTCTGAGCTCGATCTTTTTAATCAGTCTGCTATACCAGAATATAGAAATAATATATTCAAGTAAGTGTGTTAATATAAACCTCGCAGCTAGATCTATAGCCACAACTGCTTTTATAAAATAATAATCAGAACCTTTTGACCAATCAGATTCAGGTATTCAGTAGTGCTGTGTTGTAGCCTATTTACGACAATTCCTGAACTGCTGAGTTCCTATTATAAGAAGAACGTGTTCTAAGTATTCATCAGTGTGGTTAAACATTAGACTTTGGCTGTGTGGTGGATATAACAGTAGTGTTTAAGGACACTGAGTAAAAGTACCTGAGAGTCAGCATTCAGTACTTTGATTCTTTGAGTGGAAATGAAGAGGTCCACCTCCGTCATGGGCTGTGTCTCACCCTCAGGGGCCTGCTGACACAGAAATAATTTCACTGACCATCAATCCCTCTCTTTCTCTCTCACACACACACAAACACACACACACAAGCCATTGAAACTAAGACAGAAACATTGGCAGAAAAGGTTAATATAAAGGTTAATACAAGGCCCAGATGTGCAGTGAAGGAGAGCTCCACTGCACAAAGTCTGTTTCAGTGACCTTGGCCAGCTCTGTAAAGAATATGGCTTGTTTCCCAGTCTGGGCTCAAATGTCTAATCAAGTGTAACAATGAATCTCCTTCAGTAGGAACTCTGCAGCTTCATCATGCCCTGCAGGCTGGGGTTAGTATGATGGTGGTTAGTGTCTTCCTCCATTTAAAGAATTTGTTTTTGGGTGAGGAGACAGAAGAAATGAAAAAAAGGGTGACAGAGCCATCCACTACTGAACAAATACACAAGCAGCATAACAAAAGTCAGAGTGCCGGGGGCACGTCTTAGAGAAAGAGAAACACAAACACTGCACATCACCTTAGAAAGAAAAGAGTCCAGAAAGATAAGAATGTAGCAGAAGCCCATACTTTCTGCATCCAGCAAAAAACACCCCACCCCACCCCACCCCAAAAAACCCCCACAGCTTCCGCTACCTTTACTCGAATGACTTTTAGCTTCATGTCAGACGTGAAATGAAAACAATGGAACATGTTTCACAGACAAATATCTGACACAAAGGGTTACAACTTGTTGCTGGATTCAGAAATACAGCAAACAAGAGAAAGGCAGAAACTGAAAGTGCACAAGCAAAAAAAAATGTAAAAGAAGGAAGAAGAAAGAGGAAAAATAGCAAAACACCAAACGGATGATGATTTACTGCACCTTCTTCCTGTTTTTGGCTAATTTCTGGGCCGTCTGCTTGGCATGGAACAAACAGAGACAGGAACATGGTTAGAGTGGCACAGAGCCCAGACGACCCAATCGATACTGCTGTGTGTGTGTGTGTGTGTGTGTGTGTGTGTGTGTGGCCACCTGTCACCTGCCATACACACAAACCACAAATTCCCTGTTTGAGTAAAGCAGCACCTCACATACGTCATCAAGAGAAACACTAAAATATGTCTGCAAATTGGATGGATATTTAAAATAACATCATAATCAAATCAAATAGAATTAGAAATATTTCATACTGATTTAAAGTGCACTGAAATTCAATTCCACTCTCGCCACAAGGTGGGATACTTGCGCTTTCCTCGAAAAGTTTCCTCGCTCTTACATTACAGCTCATTCTGTCAAAAAGCTGCAGCTACACAAAGCAGATTGAAATCCGCTGCAAAATTCGATTGGGGATGAACCACGTTTATTTTTTTTTAGTTTGAAAAGACATGATATCACATGAGGCGATCGAGCTATGAAAGAATCGAGGAGAACATGAATAATTAATGAACTGTTCTAGTTCAGCCCAATAAAAAAAAAAGAACAGGAGACGTTGGCAAGAGACCAACACGATCTGACAGCCGAGGATTCACCGTACCGTGATGAGAGAAACAAAAAAAAAAAAAAATCAAACCCTGACATCAGATTGAATCCCTAAATAGAATTTTTAATAGAAATGGGACAGCTGTGTCACTAGTCAAAAGTAATGCTTGAGGAAAGTGTCAGATACATAAATAACAAGTGACTTGGCCCATTTACTGGAACTGGAACATCACACACCACCTTGGTGGAGAAATAATTCAAGGCTCAGATGAGTTCCTTCAGTTGTGTGAGTTGTGAGATCACCGGGGTGTGGCACCTTTTATTATTCATCACCTCCTATTAAGCTAAAGGTAAAATATCCAGAAGGATCATAGATCTGTTCGCGTGCTTTAGATTTAGGTCAGTTGGACTTCCATTGACATCCATTTTGGTGACTTCTCTTTAAAATATATTGTTTTGGATTAAATGTGATGATTATTTGTTTAATTTCTATTTGTTTAATGGTTAGCATTAGAGACTTTGATAAAGTGACTTTGAGTTTAAATACGCATTATAATTAGTTTTATAATTAGCTTTCCTGACGCAAACCCTCCCAACTTTTAAATATACATTATAATTAGTAAATATAATTAAAAAAACATTTTATTTTTCCAGATTTCATATTTTGGATTTCTAAATAAAGTTTCTCTCTTAAAACTAAAGAAAAATGAAAATAAATCAGATGCATAGGATTGCACTTTTGTAATACTTAACATCAAGAAATCCTCTTGATTTTTTTTTTTTTTTTTTAAACAAATATTTTTGACTTTTTCAGATGCCCCAGCCCAAGGGCTTATAGTGTCTGTGTGTTTATATATTTCATTATTTTTCAGAATACTGTATATATTTTTCATTAGTTTTTTTTAAATATTTGATACAGAATTAAATACGACATTGTATTTAAATCTATTAAATAGTTAAGGTTAAATATTAATCACAAGGCCAACTCAAGTAACATTGTATAAATAAAGTAAAGAGTGTATTAACATTAGAATAGTAAATGTTCATGCTGTGGCTATTAGTAATTCCACAGCCACTTTTTATTGTGTAGAAAACTAGCCTCTAAATTTTGAGTGTTTCATATGGACGTTTTTCACTTTAACACGACTCTGAATGGCGATATCTGACACTGAATTATTAACCTGGCCGTGCTTTATAGCTCATCAGGCTTCACTTCGCATTTGCATTACAAATTCGACATTAAGACAGATGCTCTGATGATGAACTTTAGAGCAGTAGGTGCTGGTTGCTGCATTTTTTACGATGGACAAAAACTGCTAAGATGCTGATGGGGGAAAACGCTGAGTCATGTAGCTGACTGACTTTATGCTACAGAGGGATGAAAAGGGGGAAGGTGGCAAATGTCTGCAGTCCTTTGGGATATGCAACCTCATTATTATTCCACATAGGCGTGTCAGGCTGGAACGTGAGCAGAATCACAAAAAAGATTCCAAAGATCCCGTGGAAGATTACTGTAAATGCGATTTTTTTTTAGTGATATTTAAAAGTAATCATTTGTTCTTCCCACATACATGCAAAAATATCAGCATTACAAAATACCTAAAAAAAAGTGGCACAAAAAGGGGTGTAAATGTATCACTCCTGACAATCTGACCAAGGAAGTTTGCAAGATTTGTCTATTCTCAAGCACACAGTGTGTCAACTGTATTCTTAAATACTCGTGAGATATCATTATGCAACATTTAGGGTATGTCTTCTGAAATACAGAAAAGTCACAGTCCTCGATCGTCTCTCTTCATTTGTCCTCAAAGTGTCATACTTATGTTTATTTCTTTCTATATCCTTAATCTTGTTATGGTGTTTTGCAGAAACGAGACTAGAAAGAGTTGAAGTACACGCAAGTACACTCAGCTTGTTCACGCAGGATCCGAGCGAAGAGACGCTCTCTGCTCACCTTGATGCGACTGACAGCCTCCTGAGCCTGCATCATGCGCACGTTCTTCGATGGCGTCTTGTCTGATAGCAGCTGCGTCGAGCCCAGATAGTTTGCGGCAAAAATGATGCCGTCGATGAGGTCCTCTGGGTCACATGGGCCTGGAACTGAGACACAGGACAAGGAAGGTTCTCGGCGTGAATTAAAAATGGAGATCATACTGTGATAAATGAAACTAAGTATGTAATGTAATTATTAAACATGGTGGTTTGTGCTTGAGTTTATGGCCAATCTCACCTTCCACATATGTTGGGAATGAAGCGATGCTCCTCCTCGACTGCCATTTCAATAACAAAAAAAAACAACAGCAACTAAAAACCAGTATGCAGGAACTGTCATACAAATGTATTCGACAATTAACACACAATATGCTCCTGCATTTTACAATTTAATCTTTATCCACAGCATCTGTACTGGCGGTATAAGTGATAGTGACATGTTTGTCGACTCAGAAAAGAAAAGAAACCTAAGGACAGGCCTTGTGGCAGTCAAGACATGCAAACACATAAATTGCTGTAGAAGATTTTCAGGAATTCGGTTTGCAAATTAAAATCTAAGTCTGTAGCATTAAATATGAAATGCTTTAGTCTTTGCCTGTTCATGAATGATCGAAATAACTTGTTACTATATTGCTGCACTGTTAGAGAGTTAGATACAAATAGCACCTTTGTTTTTCTTATGTCTTTATTTGTATCTTTGTTTATCATAAATTTTTAAGCAGTCAAGTTGTGGAAAACATTTCCATTTTGGTCTTGGTCAATTTCCACCCAGCAGCCAGCTCTCCTCCATCACACAACATCAACCAAACGGGAAAGATAAGAGCCAACGTGTGTAGCCAGCATGTATGTTTGTGAACTGCTGCTCATGCTGCATCACAGGGCAGTGTAACAGACTCAGACGAAAAGCACTATCTGCCCTCTTCCTCATACATGAGCTCACAGATGCCACAGATTGTTTAGAGTCGGACTGATTGGCAGGGAAGACAGAGTATACCATCTCTCCCAGCCTGAGACCGCAGGCAATTTTGCTCTTTTGGACGCCTGATCATCTTCTGATAACGGAGTGATAGCCCATGTTGGAGTGCATGTCTGTGGTAACTGCACATATGGTACAGATACAGTAGAGAGATGATAGTTGGAAAATGATGCTTTAAATTATTACACGTTAATATTACACTTACCTCCCCCCTCTCTCACACACACACACACACACACACAAACTGTTCTATTACTGAAGTCACATGCTGGACTCCTACCTCTTTGCCAGCAGGAGACGGGGACTCAAAGTTTTCACTCCCCTCATGCTGCAGCAGGTTGCTGCTGGAAGACTCCGCCCCCTGTGGAGAGGTGGAGGCTGGGCCTGGAGACTTGAGAAAGAAGAAGATGATCATTAATATGAGTCATCACAATTAAACATGGCATAAAGATTCAAAGAACACTTACAAAGGGACTGGCAAGAACATTTTGTCATAGAAACGGATAATGTCTGGATTATGGAACTATGGAATAATAAAAAATCCAGCAGGATCCAAAACTAACAAGAATACTGAAACTGAGATATACCTCACACACCAGCGCTTTAATATTTCACACAGTGACGATGTTTCGTATGGTAACATTTCTTCACTCCTACATAGTTTTAATTGCTATAGTCTTTTAACATTGGTCATAATAGATCATACATCCCATACTGAACAGCGTGTCACTACACTTTATTCATAGTGATAGAAAAGGAACAATTGTATTCATTCCTAATAACTGATTTTTATAAACAATTCTACTGGATATTATGACAGCTATCAACCCACGCACGTGTACTGAGTATTAAACACAGTGACAGGAACAAACTATTTAAAAGCATTTACACTAACAACCCAGTGAGGGGCAGATTACTGCACTAGCATTTGATATAAAAGATAATAACCCACTAGCGGATATTTACGGTACTAAATACATGTACAAATCTCATACTATTCAACGTCAAAATCTAATGACCAGCGTGGTTTTTTTGGGAGAAACAATGGAAATAACGAGTACATCAGTGATACACTGGCCAAACAATGATATATAACCTCACTGGTGTAACATCCTGTCTCTCATGGGAAAACCAAAAAAAGGAAAAGAAAGGCATTCACTTGTTCCAGCATCAACAAGAGAGCAGATGAACAGCTAAACATCACTGATCACCCAACTCTATTTCTGGAGGATTTTAATATGGTTACACTGATCGTGAGTAAGTTCTAATTAAAGCTTCATGACAAATGAATCTAATGACAAAAGAAAAGAAGACAAAAGAGACGAAAGAAGAGAAACAGATGCTCCCAGAACAATCCCGCAAAAACACACATCATCAATTTGACGGTTTGAAACACACACCCCCCTCTGACCTCGTCTTCGTTTTGCCCATCTTCCTGGTACATCCAAAAATTCTCCATCTTTAAAAGTTACAGCAAAAGTACTACCCTGTATAGTAGTTCTTAATAAAAACACCACACACAGAAAAAGAGAAGTTGACTGTCACCGGGTCTAATCCGAGTAACTCTGGTGTAGCCCTGACACGGATCAGGATACGTTATGGCTTGGAATGAGAGAGCACTCAGCTCCTATTACAGCCCTATGACAGACACGTCCCTCATTTCTACTGAAACTCTACACAAGCAGCAAAATCTATTGTAGCTCTTATAATAACAAGGTGGAGATCCGAATCACCAGTCCAATCAGAGAGGTGGACGATATGACAAAAATATGATGACAATATCGATATTACACTGATTGTTAGATCAAACATATGGTCTTATCTTTTAGGAGTGTGTTGTGAAACCTACATCAGGTTTAAGATTACCAGTCATGTGACGTCATTTATTCAAATCATTTCAAAGCCTGTTTCTCCATCGCTTAGAGTTAAATGATGACCATAAACATGGCACTCCGCTGTGAGCTCTACTACGTTCGAATACCAAAATCATAAAATACAGACTCCCATTGTACCTCGCCTGCACTGTGAATTGGAAATGTGGCATGAAGAAGCGCTTTGCTCAATCAGAATCAGCGCTGATGTGAGCTTATTATGGAAGAAACCCATTTTTCCTCCTCCGGTGTTTGTTACGTGAGTCTGACTAAATTATTTACACACAGTTTCCTTCTGTGTCGCTCAGCGGCACTAAATAAATTATATCGTAGAAGGCAAAAATAAGGGCTACGATGAACTCACGGGATAAATGACATCACAGGGAGGATTTTAATAAACTAGTGAACTAAATTCAGTGGACACCTTGGAGGCGTCATGTGAACTATTTAAAACTATAAAAATCAATTCATTAAGCTGACGTTAATGTACATAACTAAAGAATGCATTATATATTAAACCAAGCATTATATACGATAATAATCAGGACTTGCATGGCATATGCAGCACATAATTTTAGAAGAATAATAAGCTGATTAAAAAGGGCTGATGTGGTAAGCATCTGTAAGCAGGCTTAAGGGCATAGTTTTGCGTGTCGGTGCTTTGAAATGGTCAGTACACTTCCTAACCCAGGGTCTTCAGGATAGAGGAGAGAGGGAAGGAAAAAAAACAAAGCGTCTGGTCACAGAACGACTGTTTATAGCTGACGTGATAACAGGAAGTGACATCAAACATCATTTTTCACTGTAGAATATAACATTTTGGGTTATGTCAGACATGCATATCATTCTGTCATTGATTAATTTTCTATAAGAGCATGCTCCATCGTGTGTTGGAATTGGTCTGGCTTTTTTTTTTTTTGACAATTGGGCTGGACATCGAAGTTATAGTTTGCATGAGGGATGTGTGAGGTGTGTTCTTACAAGGATGGACATCGTTAAAGACCTTCAGGAACAAGAGATGTGGCTTGAATTAATGATAAGATCTTGCTGAGCTAGCTGCATGTTTTCCTCTCAGAGGACACACAAGTTGTGGTAATGCTGTTAAACAGAGGGGAAAAGCGCACATTCGGTGTAGATTTGACATAACAATAGAGATCCAGAAACTTGCAAGAGTTCATGTGGAATCTGCGACAAAAAAAAAAAAAATCAGTGACAAAAAATATCTGCGTACAAACACAACCAGTGTGAGTGTGAGTGTCTATAGTGAGCTCCATTTCACTGTGAAACACACCCAATCTTTTCTGCTGCCTACTTGAATGGTGGAACATTTATGTTTAGTATATCAAAAAAATAATCTTGAATTTCTTATAAATATCGACCCATTCTGAATCACCCAAACAGCAGTGATTGTGTGTGCTGATGAACAGGATTCAGACACATGCTATACCTGCGCTACGCTACACACTGCTATACACACCAGAAGCTGCTGTTTTTCCGGTGCAACAATGTGTTCAGACAACAGAATGAGACAGATTAGCCTAAACACACAGCTGATGATTATCGTGTACGTACAGAGGGGACAAAAGAGAGAGAAAGATATCAATTGCCTTGACTAGACAGGATGAAATCTGATCCTGTTCAGCAAGAAGCAGGCTGGAGAACAGTTACAGAGCATCTGTATATTAGATTAATCATTCTACAGTATATTGTAACATGATATTTATTAGGTTCATTTATATTTGAGTTCAGACGTGAGAAAACCACGTGATAGAAGAAGGATAGAAGAAGCTGTAATACTTCTGACTACATGGAATTGTTGCTTGTTACAGTATATCTTTCTCTGTCTCTCTCTCTGTCTCTCGCTCTCTCATTCCTCTTTGTCTCTCTCTCTCTCTCTCATTCCTCTTTGTCTCTCTCTCTCTCTCTCTCTCATTCCTCTTTGTCTCTATCTCTCACTCTGTCTGCCTCTCTCTCTCTCATTCCTCTTTGTCTCTATCTCTCACTCTGCCTGCCTCTCTCTCTCCCTCTGTCTTTTTTCTGTCTCTCTCTCTCATTCCTCTTTGTCTCTCTCTCCCTGTGTCTTTTTTCTCTCTCTTTCTCTCTCTCTCGCTCTTTCTCTCTCTCTTTTTACTGTCTCTCTTTCTCCCTTTGAGTCTCTCGCTCTCTCTTTCTCACGGTCACACACACTCTCATACCTCTTTATCTCTCTCTATCTCTCTCTTGTCTGCCTCTTTCACTTCTACATCTCTCTCTCTCTCTCATTCCCCCCTCTCCCTCTCTCTGCTCGAGCCCTGTTGTGGTTGAGGTTAAAGGCGGCTCCATTTGGATGCACGAGTCAGATGCTCCTATCACAGAATACAGATAAGTCCTGCTGGCGGAGGGAAGTAAAGCCAGTGCAGTGTGTGTTTGAGCCACCTTGTATTTTCCTCAGGCAGGAGATTTGTCCAGAGAGCAGCACTCACTGTGCAGAGACATGTTCACCCCACTGCATTCCCAGCAGCAAGCAAGATAAATGGAAGAGCAGGGAAAATACAACAAGCCTCTAGAAACTCCCTGATCTGCAGTACTGTTTGGGAGTAGGTAGCTGGACAACTGCACTGTAGACGTAAAGGAAAACTATGACTGTGTTTTCACACTGAAGATTGCATATTTGCCATCTAACAGAAATAAAGAAATTCCCTAACTTGTCTGTACTAATCACAGCAACTTGCATCTGCACTATTATTATTGTTATTATTATTATTATTATTATTATTATTATTATTATTATTATTATTTCTTTTTCTGTTTGACTTTTTGGTAATATTTTTTTAATGCTTAGTGATACATATTGTTAAAATGATTTCAACCCAATTAACTAATTAATTAATTAATTAAGCTATGCTTGCCCATAAACCCCCTTTCCTGGTCATGATGCAAAAGCACTTCAATTAAGAAATATGATCCATCATTAAACAAAAAGCACTGTGGTCCTGATCATGTTGTTTACTCACATCTCCCCCTAGTGGCGGCTGCAGGTCCGACTCCATGCTGGGGCTCAGGTCTTGCCTCATCACCCAGATGGGCTCTTTGGGTTCGTCTGGTGTGTAGGGTGAGCGCACTGTCCTGCTCTTCACCTCCTCTATGGCCTCCTTGATGTCTTTGATGGCCAGAGATATGGCATCCCTCTTCTGCCTACTGCTCCTGACCTGAGCTGACTCCTCAGAGGGGCTGCTCATGGGGGGTTTTCCATCCTCTCCTTTCCCTCCCTCGTTCCCTGACTCCTGAAGCTTTCCCTCCTCAACCTGCTCTTCTTCTTTGTGTCTGTCTGCTTCCTGTTCTGCTGCAGGGTGCTCCAGACTCTCGTTCACTTCATCCATGATATGTTCAACATCTTCGTCCTGCTCACAGCTGTCGGTGCGTGGGTAAGGCGCAAACTCAGCTTCTTTCTCGGGACTGTCGGATTCACCGTCTGAGCGCTCATCGTAGTGGTGGAGTCTGGAACCCACAGCCTCCTGCTGCCCGAACGAATCACGCTCCAGGAGCCGGAGCCCGGCACGACGCTGCTGGGGCATGTCTCCTTCAGGGGCTTCTGGGATCTCCTCGTACACATGCTCCTGGACTCCATAGTCAGCATAGGGCTCGGAATAGGGCTGATCATCAGGCCGAGGCTGAGTGTAAACATAGTTGGAGTAACCAGGGTTGAGTGCCTCGGTGTTATGTCTGCTTGGCCGCTCCATGTTTTGCAGGGGCTCATGGGGAAGTGGTGGAGGTTGGGGAGGATACTGTGGCTGCTGCTCGGATTCTGCACTCTCTGCGTATTCTTCAGCCTCAGGACGTAGTGCTACACCGTACATACCCTCATCCTCTGGTTCGGCCTCCAGCGCCATGACGGCGTCACCCTCGGCCTGGTCTGTGTGGTTGTGGAAACCGCTCTCTGTACTTGCAGAGCGTGCCAGTTCACTGTGGTCATCCTCTTCATCATCCAATCGCTGTTGCTCAGCTCTTTCTGCCTCCCTCTGTTGTCTTTCCCTCTCCCTCTGCCTCTGCCGCTGCTGCTGAGCCCTCAGTCGTGCCTCTGTGTCTCCTTGCCTGCGGTAGCGGCTCACCGCCGGCCGTGGGATAGGCCGCTGAATTTGCTGCTGTTCCACGTCACCTTCGTCAGGCATCCTGCGGGAGGTGCGCGGTCGCCCGGCCCCTTCAGAGCCCTCGTGACGCCGTTGCCGCTGTGACCCGGGCTGGGAGTGGTTGTTCTCGCTGCCATTACCACTGTGATGATGGCGAGAGCGGCCCGAGTTTTCGTGTCGTCTGCGCTGAGAGGAAGGCTGCTCTCGGCGGCCCAGATCGGCTTCAGGTGCCTCAACTGGCTCGTAGCCCAGCGGCGCCTCCTGATGGCTCATGGCTAGGACAAGCGAGGGTGTATACTCAGTGCATCATCTCCACCAGGCCAGGAGCAGCACAGACCAATCCCAGGCCTGCAAACACATTGGGAGAAAAGCAGAAGTCAATCACTAAACTATAACACCTCAGTCATACCTAAGAAGCCCAGATGTAGTTAAATCAGCTGTTTTAAGTAAATACCTGCTTCAAGCTGCATTCTTTGATGTCACCTGGGCTTTATGACCCATATGAATGATTGTAATCTATACATTGTTTATATTTTGCTTACCATATAGCTGAACACTAACATTATCGACAGCCCCATCCTGGACAACTCGAAAATGTATTTTTTTCTTTGTCTTTAGACTGTGAAATTCATCCAAACAAGATGACAAGCAGCTCGATATTTACTAGTGTAGCTCTGTAACACGTCCTCTAGGCCACAGGTTTGAAGGAGAAATGATATCAGAAAGCTCAGAACTATGTCCATTATATTTTCTGAAATAACTAACACTCCTCAAACAGCAATGAAGCAAACACGGGACACTAAACACATCACGGCTGATCGACTACACTTGTGGTACACGGGAAATTTTATTTGACAAATACATTCATTTAGATATGCATTATAAAGGATAATGTGAGAAAACGAACCACAAAACCCGCGTAAACCGAAATGCAATAAACGGGATGCTTTCTATGAAGCTATTTCACACAGTTAGCTCGATGATTCATAAGTTGTCAGACAGTAATCTGTATTAGGTTTATTAGATGCTTTTTTTATTAAGTTACATCATGATATTAAAAAGAGCCGAATTGACGGGAGACTGCACAGCCACACGGATTAACAAAATCACATTTAGCACATTGTTATGATGTCTGTCCCAATAAGACAGACTTTAAGCCATTTTAGGCAAAAATAAGCTCTGACTCCACTGACTACTTCAATTACTGTAGATGATGCATCTTCATTCGGGCACAGGGCTTCATAATACTGCACACTGTCTCTCTATATTTAGATCATTATGCATTATACGGATACATTATAGTGCTTCCTCCAGCAGCCACATCCCTGCTTATATGCCAGATAGCAAACAAATGCATGAGTCATGTTTGATAAAAGAATTATTCCTTATGCGCCATCGTGTACGGAACTGTCACAAATATAGTGCTCGTGTCAGTGATGTGTCATAATATCAGTGTCGAAAGACGACATAATGACAAGTGACTGTGTAAATGAGTGACTCACAAAGCAGTGCCGGAGCACGAAGATGGAGCTGAGTGCCAGAGATTTTGAACACAAATTGACAGCAGCGCTTCATAAAGCAGCTTATCCTGTTTCAGTGTGTATATTGGATATTGTGGGGGGTAACATCTCTTCTTATTAGTCATATGAGCCAAAAATAAATAAATAATTTTTATTTTTTTAAATAAGAAACCACCTGGTTCACACAGACACATTTGCGGAGAGCTCTGGTTGCCACGGTGATACGCTCCCCCAGTGGGCTGCTACTGCCTGAGTATATTCACACTGCAGATACATGCATTGAGAACTGCGAAAAAACTTCACACTCCCTCATTCGTATAGCACAGACCCTCCTCTTTCATCCTATGAGAAATCCTCTGCCTTCCAACCTAACGCTACAAAGAGACGGGGACATGGACAGAACAGTGTGTGTGTGTGTGTGTGTGTGTCAAAGAGAGAGAGAAAATGTCATCAGCTCCATAAGATTAACCAAATGCTTTCCAAAAAGGATCATCTGCCATGTGATGCTGATTATCCTCAGTCTCAGGTTGCCACCAAACAGACTTTCTTGCCATTTAGCATCAAAGTGTTGCTTCACAACATGTGCTCTGTTCCAACTTTCACCTGATCTGCACAGCATGCAGCATCCTGTCATACATCAACACAAATTGCACCTGGAACTGGAGTCTATATGATCAGCAGCGATGCAAGTGTAGAAAAGGAAAGAGTATTCGGTGGCATGAAACATGAAGCAGTACTGAGACTCATTCAACCACAAACACCGATTATTTTCAAGACTAACCCAACAACACTTATTCTCATGTCTAGCTAGCCGTAGGAAAGGTATGATTGTTAGAATTTGAACATGTTTCATGTCTCTGATTGAAAAGAAACCAAATCTTAATCTAGAATGAATTAGTTGCAATTAAAGATGAATTAAAATCTGTAAAATTCATCTGTTTAGATATGCTTTGTGGATTTGCTGTCGTGGGAAAAAAAGTCATGTACACACATACTGTGAGAGACTCAGTGTGTCTCTACCAGCTCCACAGGGGGGGAGTCACTATATCGTATACACAAGTTTACACTGGAACAATGAAGACATTCTAATTTCCTCATCAATTACTGTACAAACCCAAACATATCAAATATTTACATTTTATATGGCATATAAATTTGTAAGCGTAATCAAACATGTTTCTGTCGAGCAGGATTGTGTTCTAGTTTGTGGATTCTTTTAAAAATCGTTGATTGGTTTCTAAATCGTTTGATTCAAACAAATAGATAGAAAGTCAGATAAGAAATCATTTGGAATTTACAACAATGCTACTAGCATCGATGCTCCAATGTTTTTGTGGCTCATTCTGGGATTTTTTGTGGGAGAGAGAGAGAGAGAGAGAGAGAACAAAAAAAAAGAAAGAAAGAAAGAAAGAAAGAAAGAAAGAACAAAAAAGAAAGAAAGAAAGAAAGAAAGAAAGAAAGAAAGAAAGAAAGAAAGAAAGAAAGAAAGAAAGAAAGAAAGAAAGAAAGAAAGAAAGAAAAGAAAGAAAACAAAGAAAGAAAGAAAGAAAGAAAGAAAGAAAGAAAGAAAGAAAGAAAATGAAAAAATAAAACAGAAAGAAAGAAAGAAAGAAAGAATGAAAAAACAAGAAAGAAAGAAAGAAAGAAAGAAAGAAAGAAAGAAAGAAAGAAAGAAAGAAAGAAAGAAAGAAAGAAAGAAAGAAAGAAAAGAAAAAAATAACAAGAAAGAAAGAAAGAAAGAAATAACAAAAAAGAAAGAAAGAAAGAAAGAAAGAAAGAAAGAAAGAAACTCTGCTTTCAGCAGAACTCTGTACTCAGCTTCATAACCTCCCTGCTTAAAAAGACTAGAATAAACAGAAAAGGCAACCCGTAACTAACACAAACATTAAGAAAAAATAACCTCAAAACTTTTGTTGTCATAGTAACGCTTCATGTTACCACTTTTAACTTTTAACACCACAGACTTAAACAGAGAAAACATCTATTTTGATATCGATGTGTGAAGAATAAAAAGCGTACTCCTCTGTCTATTCGTCTATAATTGAATTCATCTGTAATTTGTCTATTTTTGTCTTTCATTTTTTTGTACAAGCCATGCCATCAAATCTCCAATCAGACCAGAGATAAATAAAATATAAAACTGAAGAAAGTCTGTAAAAACTCTTCTTTCTGATTGAACATCTCCAGCCATGTAGCTGTTTCACATAAATGCCTGTGATAGGACAAGCAGCGATATCAGATCTGCTACAGAAGCTGTGATGTGATTTTTGTTTAGAAAATGAAAAACTACAGCAGGGTTTTTCCTGCAAATGTGTATCAGATCTGCTGTGGTATTTTTTATTTTTTATTTTTCAAGTGCAGTCTTTGCTGTTCTGCCAGCTAACAGGCTTCTGCTGTACCGCTCATGTTTGATAGCTGAACAAAACTACATAAGAAGCAGGCTCACGAGTGGCAACAATAAAGCTTTCACAATAATCGCCTGAACATCCGTGTCCATCCACTGGTAGGAAAAAAAGAAAAGAAAAACCAGGCTCTGATTTCTGGCTGGGATGGATGTAGTTCCTCTTTTGAGCATATTAGCCAAAAGGTGTATAAGGAAGAGGGCAGATACACTGTAGCCGCTCTCATTAATGTGTGTTTGGCTTCAATGGGATGGATGAACAGCAGTCAGAAGAGAAATGATGCCAGTAGCGGAGCTGCAGATCTGGTGAAAAGAACAAGTTTAATCTGATGCACTGGCATCCCGCTGGGAGCGTATTCCTGCCATGTGCCCAGTGTTCTCCAAATGAGCTTCAGATATACCGGACAAACGAGGTGTCCATCAGGTGTGAGGGCTAAGGTATAAATTTTGTTTTTTTTCTATCTATTCTAGTTCTGTTCTAGTTTTATAGTGATTAATTTTAACAATGGACAGTGTCTCAAAGCAGCTTTACAGACCATAAATACAGTACAAAAGGTTCAAGATTTATATTAGACTTATACTTCAATTGATCTGTATTAATCCCTAATCCCTAATACGCATGAGCCTGAGGCGACTGTGGCAAGGAAAAACCCCCTTTAAATGGTATGAGGAAGAAACCTTGAGAGGAACCAGACTCAAAAAGGAACTCATCCTCATTTGGGTGACACCAGAGAGAGTGATTATGAATATAACGTCCTTACAGACAGTTGGAGTTGTGCAACCAGGAGCTACCGAGCAACAGGAAACAAAAAAGGAACGAAAAATGATGCACTTTCATGTAAAGGCAGCAAAACCTGCAAAAAAGTATGCAAATGCAGCAGAATGACAGAGAGAAGGGGGGGGGGGGTGTAATGCTACAGAGGAAGGTGAAGCAGTAAAACCTTGGTATGAATACAGATGAAGGTCAATAATAAAGGCAGAGCTGACGAGTAAAACCACTGAAACCCTGAAGGACTTTCTTGAGCTCTCATCCCACCATTCCTCCCTTCATCCAACTCTCTCCTTCTCTCTGGTTTTGTGCCAGGAGAGCCTTCCCTGTGAGTGCAAATCAGGTTGGCATGTTAGACCACTCTGTGTGTGTGTGTGTGTGTCCTTTCCAACCCCTCTCTCACACCGCCTCTCCGTGAGCCCTCACGCAAACACTCATCTGTCAAGGACAAAGCAGCATGCCAAGTAGTCTACCCTACACCCAGAGAACGAGGGACAGAGGACAATGTGACATGATTTGACTTAATGCAGTGACATCTGCTTTTCACCAACGTGCTGTGCATGAGTCAGTGTGTGTGAGCGTGTGTGTGTGGATCAGATCTGAGATAGGGGAATGATGAAATGAATCCTCTTGCAGTTCAGGATGCAATACATTATGTAGCACGGTGACTCTCTGTAAGGAAACACACTCCTAGCTAGCAGCAGTGGAGACAGGAGCTAAGCAGCTTTCAGTCGCCCCGGCGTCACCTCCGGTAAGGCTGTGCTTATTAACGCGAATAAGACAAATATCCTTCCAGCTGTTGAAGTGCCCCACATCTGAGCATGCAAGCTGCTCCTGCATCATTAAAGACATGCTCCGACATTTTTCTAGTCTCACCATAGACAAGAACCTGTTTTTATAGCATTTCCATACTATTAGAACTATAAGCAAGGTTTTGATATAAAACTCTGAAGGAATTTAAGAAACATGGACATTAAGGAACAAGCTGGTTAAGGTGGAATATTTTGGAACTGCACCATCAACGTTCATAAGTAAACCACACATAAAGAATGAAGGAGTGAAGCTGGGGCTGATTTCCTTCTAGCCCAGACTGTAGATAAATGCATTCAAAACTCTTTGTGATTTAATCATGATTTAATTTGGCATGATACTCGACATGTTTACTCTGGTTGTATTACATCTTCCCAGGCTACACAATGCCATTTTTCTTTCTGCAGAACTCAAACACTTTTAGCAGATTACCAGTGAAAAAGTCGAGATGCTGAAGGATTATATAGAAAATGTACTGCTTCAATTTTCTACTGTTGTTGCATATTACTACACAACCAGCTAAAAATCCACCATGCAGCTGTATTTATTTCTCGGTTTGGGTTGATATTCTTCAGCACGCTTAGCTGACACATCCACGTCATCAGCAGTGACTAGGCGTATGAGTGTGCAATAAACATGAGCAAAGCAAAGCAAGTTATTTACGCTTTCCTTGTATTTTTCCCCTTAATAATGTGTTCAGAGGAGAAAGTAAACAGACTACGCAGACATTGTCCACAGTACAAATTACACAACAGGACACAAAACTGAAATGTATGTTTGGTGTTCTTTTGGTTTAAACACAAGGCTTTCAAATTGATATCATCGTTCAGCATGTTTGCCTCACGCCTCCTTGGCGAGTTCGAGTCTCACCTCTGCTGTGTGTGTGTGTGTGTTCTCATGTGGAGTTTGCATGTTCTTATGCCTCTGGGTTTCCTCCAGGTACTCCGGTTTCCTCCCCCAGTCCAAAGACATGTATTGTTGGCTGTTAGTCATCTTTAAATTGTCTTTAATGTGTGTGTGTGTGTGTGTGTGTGTATTGCAATAAACTGGTATCTTGTCCAGGGTGTACACTGCCTTGTGTCCCGAGTCTCCTGGGATAAAGCCTCCAGTTTCCTCACAACCCAGTAGGATAAGTGGTGTAAACAATGGACGGATGGATGGACGGATGGAAGGATGGATGAATGGTTGGATGAATGGATGGACAGATGGACAGACGGAAGGATGGATGGAAGGATGGATGAATGGATGGATAAATGGATGGATGGATGGATAAATAGTTGGATGGATGGATGGATAAATAGTTGGATGGATGGATGGATGGATGGATAAATGGATGGATGGATAATGCTCAGCTCTGATCATTTCATTGCTGAGCTGCTAGAATTACATATTATATTTTATTCCTCCAATCAAATATGATCAAAGTTTTTGTCATGCATGTGTTGGGAGAAAATTAGTTTTAAAAACTAATGTGTTTTCCTTTATTGGAACAAAAGCAGCATACAGGTTCAGATTTGGGTCAACCAGCAGCTGGATGGAAACTTGTCAAATAAGCATAAATAAATATACCCTTCCAGAAATGGTGCTAGGAGTGTGTGTGTTCTTTGTGTATAACCTCATCTGTGACCGGCTAGTGTACAGAATAATACCTGAAATAGCAAGAGCAAGTACAGCAAAGTATTTTTGCTGAGTCAAACCTGTGCACAAAAAGCAACACAGGCTTAATGTTTACTAAAGCGCACAGGCGTAGGAAATCTGGGAAAAAGAAATATTATAAAACTGAAGGTTTTACACTATATATGAAAATATTCTTGCAACAGATTAGTTACTTATTGACAGAAAATGCACAGATTTACCAAGAAAACAGATTTAAAAAGTATTTAATGGCATATGTTGGGTATTGAACCTGACCACCGCTTATTTTTATCACTCAAGCTTACTGTATTGTGTTTGTTCTATAAGCTATTAAAAAAAATACTAAATAATGTATTCAACAGATTCAAAATATTTTCAACATTGTTTTTCTAAAAAATCGTCGCTGTGTGTCTGCTCTGAATAGTGATTTATGTTTAGATGAATGGTTAGCAGCGGAGAGCTTATTCAAGTCGAGAGTGGATTGAAGTGGAGGGCTTATTTTACTTGCATCATTATGCAATTCAGTGTATGAGGGTTATTTAAATAAAGTGTTCTGCAGAATCTCCATAAATAATTCCAACAACTGCAGGATTATTTTTGCGTGATCCAATCCGAAAACATTGCCACAGGGACAGAGAAGAACACTTTACAGATCAAAGTAATAATTGGCACACAATCCGGTCACTCTTCCAACACACACACCCACACAAATGCACAAATGCACATGCATGTGTACAGACAAACAAACACACAGGCATACAGACATGAACACACTCATACACACGCACAAAAACGTGCACACAAACGAACACACATGTTCATACACATGCATGCACACAAAGAAGTGCACATACGTGCATATAAATGCATAGGTCATTCGTGCACACACACATGCACAAATGCATGCATGTTCACAGACAAACACACAGACATACAGACATGCACACAGGGACACACACACACACAAAAACGCACACACAAACAAACACACATGCGTGCACACAAACAAGTGCACATATACACATACACGGGTCGTTTGCATGCACACACACACAAATTCATATGCATGTGCACAGACAAACACACAGACATAGACACACACACACTCACATGCACACACACACCTCCATCATCTCTGACAGCATGGAGAAAGTGACAGATCGTTACTCTAACAGGATTATCACTGGTGGCTTTAAAGCGCTAACAGCAGCTCATCTTCTAGTCCCCATGAAACAGCCTTTTAGCTGTGATTGTATTACTTATGCTGATGTACACGCAACCAAGCAAGTCCGAGTGATGCCGCATTGAACAGGTTGA
This sequence comes from Hemibagrus wyckioides, assembly GCF_019097595.1. Taxonomy (NCBI): domain Eukaryota; kingdom Metazoa; phylum Chordata; class Actinopteri; order Siluriformes; family Bagridae; genus Hemibagrus; species Hemibagrus wyckioides. The sequence goes on from NC_080731.1 coordinate 12,157,547, forward strand.
CTGACTTACACAACAGTTAACAGCACTCGAGATACACCACACCGGCTAACAGATCTAAACCTGACCTTAGTGAGCTAGCTACACACCCAGGATCACTGCACCGGTCACTAGACTGAACTGTACTGACAAGAGCCATTTATGTTGCTGAGTCAAATGTATAAGAAGAGGAATATCACTGTTGGTCACTGAATATATAAAGCTACAGATGACACACCTTACCAGTCTCTCCCTGCGATCTTTATAATTAACCCCAAACCAAGCAAACAACATGATACTCAATTGAAAGTTTTCAAAATGACCACAGATTTGGGCTGAGACGCACCATGTGACATGCTCGCAACATGCATTCAGCTCTTCAATTCACACGCGTCCAGCATGACTACAGGTATCATAGAAAGTAATAACATATGTAGGAGATTAAAAGAAGTATTCTGTGCTTGCAATTTTGCCAATTGAAGTAGAAGTAGCAAAAAGAAAAAAAAAAAATGCATGAAGAACTCTAGCCACAATCACAATAAAACTCTGTGGAATCCAGGAGGAACTGACCTTCCTAAGGTCACACTCACATTACAGATGTAAATTGGAACAATTCTGATTTTTCTTCAACAGTTCAGATTTGGTGAACCTGTGATGAGTGTAGCATCATTTTCCTGTTCTGGGCTAACAGAAGTAAAATTCCTTATGAAGGGATAAATCTAAAACTTCTTCTGCTCTTGGAGCTCATCTGCCTCAGCGTTCGACATGCGGTGTAATTTCAGGTGATATTCTCTTCACCGCTGTTGTAAAAAGTGGATATTTTAATTACCACAGGCTTCCTGTGAGCTTGAACCGGTCCAGCGATTCTCCTCTGAACTGCTCACAGGATGCTTTTTTTTGTTTCTTTCCTCCACTGTGTGGAAACTCGACAAACTGTTATAGGTGAAAATCCCAGGAGTTTCTGAAATACTGAAATCAGCCTTGTCAAAGTCACTGAGAGCACATGATGATGATGAAGGTTGACTGGCTGGCTGGATAACTGTATGAATGTACCTGTTAAAGTGTACATCTCAGATACAAATGAACAAGTTAGCGTAAATAACCTACAATCAAAATTAAATGATACTTCATAAATAACTGCAGGATGTGAATGAAGTTTTAACTATAAACCTGCAGCACTACTTTCTTCAATTCGCTGGCTCGCTGCTCACACCGGCGTATGAACAAAGCTGTATAATAATGTGTACTTAGCATGCCAGGCTACACTACACAACGCCCGGTTGTCTGGTTGACCTATATTATTGTTGCCTCGCTGACAACAGAAATGACAAATAACAAGCGTTTCAAATGCCACACGTGAACATAAACATATTCATCAAAAATGTTCATTATTTTTTTAAGTTTCGAAAACCAGACAAAGATGGATCTACATTTACACACTGCAGCAGTTTCACTTCTGTTTTTAAACCCAAACTCCACAAGCTTTTGTGTAATGAATATATATATATATATATATATATATACACTATATTGCCAAAAGTATTCGCTCACCTGCCTTGACTCGCATATGAACTTAAGTGACATCCCATTCCTAATCCATAGGGTTCAATATGAGGTCGGTCCACCCTTTGCAGCTATAACAGCTTCAACTCTTCTGGGAAGGCTGTCCACAAGGTTTAGGAGTGTGTTTATGGGAATTTTTGACCATTCTTCCAGAAGCGCATTTGTGAGGTCACACACTGATGTTGGACGAGAAGGCCTGGCTCTCAGTCTCCGCTCTAATTCATCCCAAAGGTGTTCTATCGGGTTGAGGTCAGGACTCTGTGCAGGCCAGTCAAGTTCATCCACACCAGACTCTGTCATCCATGTCTTTATGGACCTTGCTTTGTGCACTGGTGCACAGTCATGTTGGAAGAGGAAGGGGCCAGCTCCAAACTGTTCCCACAAAGTTGGGAGCATGAAATTGTCCAAAATGTCTTGGTATGCTGAAGCATTCAGAGTTCCTTTCACTGGAACTAAGGGGCCAAGCCCAGCTCCTGAAAAACAACCCCACACCATAATCCCCCTCCACCAAACTTTACACTTGGCACAATGCAGTCAGACAAGTACCGTTCTCCTGGCAACCGCCAAACCCAGACTCGTCCATCAGATTGCCAGATGGAGAAGCGCGATTCGTCACTCCAGAGAACGCGTCTCCACTGCTCTAGAGTCCAGTGGTGGCGTGCTTTACACCACTGCATCCGACGCTTTGCATTGCACTTGGTGATGTACGGCTTGGATGCAGCTGCTCGGCCATGGAAACCCATTCCATGAAGCTCTCTGCGCACTGTTCTTGAGCTAATCTGAAGGCCACATGAAGTTTGGAGGTCTGTAGCGACTCTGCAGAAAGTTGGTGATCTCTTCGCACTATGCGCCTCAGCATCCGCTGACCCCGCTCCGTCAGTTTACGTGGCCTACCACTTCGTGGCTGAGTTGCTGTCGTTCCCAAACACTTCCACGTTCTTATAATACAGCTGACAGTTGACTGTGGAATATTTAGGAGCGAGGAAATTTCACGACTGGATTTGTTGCACAGGTGGCATCCTATCACAGTTCCACGCTGGAATTCACTGAGCTCCTGAGAGCGACCCATTCTTTCACAAATGTTTGTAAAAACAGTCTGCATGCCTAGGTGCTTGATTTTATACACCTGTGGCCATGGAAGTGATTGGAACACCTGATTCTGATTATTTGGATGGGTGAGCGAATACTTTTGGCAATATAGTGTATATATATATATATCGAGTGATATATACAGCTCTGGAAAAAAATAAGAGAGCACTGCAAAATAATCAGTTTCTTACGTTTTTTTTCTTACAGGTTCATGTATTGGTGAGACGAACAGTTTTGTTTCATTTTTTGTGAACTGCTGACAATATTTCCCCTGAATTCAAAATATAACTATTGTTATTTAGAGTGTATATTTAAAGGAAATGACAACACATCAAAATAACCCAAGATCATGCAGTATTTGCAGAGCTTTAATAACTCAAATAAAACAAAATGCAAATAAACAAATTGTGTTAATGCTTTGGCTATATAACATTAAGAAATCAGTATTTGGTGGAATAACCCCGATTTGCATGTGTTTTGGCTCCATGCTCTCCACCAGTTTTTCACATTGCTGTTGGGGAACTTTATACCACTCTTTCTGCAAAAAAGCAAACAGCTCAGCTTTACTTGATGGTTTGTGACCATCCATCTTCCTCTTGATGACATTCCAGAGGTTTTCAATAGGGTTCAAATCTGGAGATTGGGCAGTGGACTCTTTTTTTTTTTCCAGAGCTGTATATATACAAAATACACAGCTGCTTAAATAGAAAATCAGTTCATTTAATAACAAAATGTTTTTCATGCAGGAGTTCAAAAGAGAGGTCAACTACATGTACACAACATTCATTCATAACACAACAAAGATTTCAGTCAAAGCCGATCTATTAGACTGAAGTATTTCTCGTTCACTTCAACTGGCGTCTTGAGGACTTTAAAGAGAAGCTGTTAATGAAGATATATTAGCATGCTGTGACTGATAGAAGCAATGGCTAGTATTGATCTGCTGCCCAGCGTCCTCTCCGGGCCATTCCCAATCTGCCTTCTGTAATTCTAATTTAGTCTGTGATTTACCGTGACTGGATAAGCCAATAAAAACCTTCCAATCCTGAACTAATTACTATTGCCTGGATAATGAGGAATGCTATGACAATTACGCCGCGGGTCAAGGGCGCTCAGCGCAAGGTTGCAGACTTCTGCAGAATTTTACCCGCTTTAACTACATGGATTTAGTACAAGTACACCAGCGCTTTCCAATGTAATCCCTGTCCATTGCAGCTGCGGTGTGTGATTACGGATGAAAATTCCCTTGCCATGAGAAAAGAACGGAAAATCTGTTGATACTAAACTCACTTATGATGGAAGCCTAGGGGCGGCTGTCAGGGCGTCAATCAACATTGACATAAAATACTTTTTTGTAAGATGCATTCATGAAGTCTTCAGTCAAACATCCATTCACTTCCTGTATTGTTCATCCTACACAGGATTGCAGGGAGCCTGGACGCCCTTGAGGGACAATGCGGGGGACATACTGGACGGAGTGCCAAGTCATCGCAAAGAACAATCAAACACACACACACACACTAGACAATTTAGAGATGCTAATCAGCCTACAATGCATGTCTTTGGACTGGGGGAGGAAACCACAGAGAAAAGCTTTGGATTTTTTTGCTTTTTGCACAGCACACCTCTCATTCTATACACTAAAAACTGCACCACACATATGCAATTTATTCATAAACAATCGTTCTATATTCATATCGTCAGTCATCGCATAGTTTTCATATGCTATAGTTATTTTTCCTCTGATCTCTACAGCTAATTTCACTTTATTTTATTATAATCTGCTTTTAAATTCCAGAATGGACTTTTATTTTGACACTATTTTTATAACAAGGTTGTACTGTGTATTATTCTTTATGTGAGTACAAAATAGAATTTAAATTTGAGGTGTGAGGCAAACGTGCTAACATCTAAGCTACTGTGTTTCCTCAGCCAAACATACTGATAAATTAAAACTGAATCGTTCCTTCAGCACATGGTGTTTGGGTTTAAGCGTAACCACTGGATCTTCAATATTTACGAATACAGCTCACCATCACTGCAGTGTCCCTCCATGCACAGATCAATCAAGCAAACATCCTGGCTGAGCTTTCACTCATTTCCCACTGGTGTGTTGGGGAGAAAGAAGTGGCTTTGTTCTGTTCACCAGGATGAGGGTGAGCAGTTTAAAAAGCAAAACCTACAGCTGTGGAAGTGTTTAAGCGTTTCATGTTGAGCTATGAAAAAACAGCAGTGTGTGTGAGACTAACTAGCTAGCTAGTGCTTTGTTTATTAGCTAGCTATTTACTATTTACCTTATAACTGGAATATACACTGATGGGGCATAACATTATGACCCCTGACAGGTGAAGTAAATAACACTGATGATCTCCTAATCATGGCACCTGTTAGTGGCTGTGATATATATTACGCAGCAAGTGAACATTTTGTCCTCAAAGTTGATGTGTTAGAAGCAGGAAGAATGGACAAGCGAAGGATCAAACAAATTATGATTACTAGATGACTGGATCAGAGCATCTCCAAAACTGCAGCTCTTGTGGGGTGTTCCCGGTCTGCAGTGGTCAGTATCTATCAAAAGTGGTCCAAGGAAGGCACAGTGGTGAACCGGCGACAGGATCATGGGCGGCAAAATTGGGAGCAACACAATATTATGCAGGTGGTCATAATGTTATGCCTGATCGGTGTACTGTTAGTAGCTGGTTCCAGTTTGTAAATAATGTTTAAACTGTTCTATAAACCGAAGCGGGTCTTCAGTGTCCCAGTGTGTATTTAGACAGCGTCCTAAACAGTGTCCCAATTCATGTACACCATATACTGATTCACCACATAGGGAGCTAGGGAGCTGACTGACATGTGCCCTTAGCAACTATTAGAGAAAAGCAGTGCATTGAATCCCTTTCCTCTTAAATTCAAAAGTTCAACGCCTGAATGTCTTTTTGCTCGGGATTTTCCCCACATTATAAAAGGAGCTACAATCTAGTTGCTCATCTCAGTTTAACCAAAAACACAAAATAGTACTTCATTTAAAGAAATCTAAATCTAACGATAGTTCCTCAGGTATTTGTTTACTCACACTAATTCAAAAGAAGAGCTGGTGTGAATCGGGTCCAGAAATACCCGCGTGCTAGCTCAAAGCAGTAGGTACTGCAGACAGGTTGTGTAAGTTATGTTCCATTTAACTCTGACTTTAAGACAAATACATTGGCAGGATGTGCTGAAACCACAGAGTGAGATTTATCGCAGTTAAGCCATTTGCCAGCAGTTACAACGAACGTTTCAGCTCTCAGCCTGTTCGGTTCTCCAGTAAAACGATACCTGCTCAAGCCAACCTGACAAAAATACTATACACTAAAGAGGAAAGAATACATCAGATACTAATATATTTTCTGGCCACGTAGTTTCCACGTAAAAGATGTGGAATTTACAGTGCAGTATTTAAGTAAACGGAGAGTGACATTTATTTGTCATTTTAGCTCTATACAGCAGCACAGAGGGGTGTGATATATAGCAGTAAATATGAAGCAAACATGCAAAACATTTAAAAAATTCAGTATAGATGGATCTTTTTATTAAAGACCAGGGATGTATTCAGAGTTGAGCAGAACTGAACCCTTTTTACCAGTACACTGTCATTCGCAATCAACTTTTTCAATCAGTGTGAGATCATTTTAGCTCTGTTGGGATAAACTTATACAGAATTTTACATTTCTGGCATTTGGCAGACTTTACATTTTATCAGAATTTTTATACAACTGAGCAATTGAGGGTTAAGGGCCTCGCACAGGGGCCCAGCAGTGGCAGCTTGGTGGACCTGGGATACAAACTCACAACCTTCTGATCAATAGCTACCACATCTCCAACTAACCCCAACTAACACATTTTAGTAGCTGAAAAAATGCCTTAAATAATTATGAACAAGCACACGGGGAAGCTAAGAGAGTAGAACTGGAACTTTTCTGGAACTTTTCTGGAACTAATCTATGAACAGACTTTCCCTAGTAGACTAGATAGACCAGAAGTTGTGTGAGAATTATACATACAGTGTGGGGTTTGAGTGTCTTTGTTATGCAAGATTCTTGTTGCATGATATCGGCTCTGTTTTTTTTATATTAATATTTTTAAATAGACAATCCAAAATAGTGAATTAAGAGTGTGATAAAAAATACACAACATCCTGCTCACATGTTGCAACTTCAAACATAATATAAAAATATCCCCATGCCTGCGTGGGATTACTCCGGGTACTCCGGAGTAAACATGTACATGTACATTAGGTTGATTGGTAATTCTAAATTGCCCATAGGAGTGAGTGTGAGTGTGTGTGGTTGTCTGTCAATATGTGGCCCTGTGATGGACTGGCGACCTGCCCAGGGTGTACCCCTGCCTTTCGCCCAATGTGCGCTGGGAGAGGATCCAGCAGATCCCTGTGACCCTAATTAGGAATAAAGCGGGTATAGACAATGGATGGATAGATATACACTTGTGTAATAGTGCAATAATATATTGTATAAAAAAGTGAACCAGTGCAAACAATTAAATGACCAGTGCTACAGTCAGTGCATGTTGAAACCTTAGCTGTAGATTAATTGTACATTAGTGACCAGTTTGAGGTAGGAAGGCAAGTTAAAGGTGCACGTGCCGTACGGGTTGTCTGAGTTGTATGCATTAATGTGACGCATATGAACACAACAGAGAAGGTTTGTGCGTTCATGTGTTAATGTCCAAGCAGGCGTGGAGGGTCCTGCATGTTGTTGATGAGGCCAGTTGCTGTGCTGGATTAAGTACTATATTTTATATAAATGCTGTATAGTAGTAAATGTCATGTTGTTTGAATAAAGCTAGTGATGAATGTGATAAATACTGATGCAGTAATATTCTGGCAATGGTCTGATGTACTATCTATATTCTGGAGATATACCATCTCTGGTATCTCTGTTTATTTTCATATTTGTTTTAAACTCTCTCTTGTTTTAATTTGACATCATATTACATCTGACCGAAAGGAAATCACTTGTTTATCCCTGATTTTTTTTTTTTAAGTAGGACTTAAAGGTAAGTGTTTGTGTTTAAAGTCAGTGGTCCGGCTGTTACTGGACACAACATCCTCAACCCTTCTAAAACAACAAATCTATCAACCTTGGAGGTGTGAACTACACACAGAGAAATATATAAACTGATGGAGAGTCACATGAACCCGTCCCTTTTCCCATTCTGCGATTAATTCACCATTTCTAAACACAGGAACTGATTAAATGATTATAATCTTAGCTAAAATTGTGCAAATTTCTGAAGTCAACAAGTAAGTAATTACTGTCTTTAGTTCTTGGGAATGCCTCTCCTGAGCCTGTAACATCTCTGAAGATCCCACATCTGTCCTCTAAGCAGCTGCTTTACTGTATCTTTTAGATACCATCTAAGACTCCTGGAGAGTCTAGAAATCTAGCAGACGTGATAGAGCAAAAACAACTCTCCTCAATCTTCCTTCTCTTCAACAAGTAGCATGTACCATTAAAGCTCTACAGCTCTATCAGACAGCTTTCGGGACTGTCAGTGAACTCAAGCTGAGCTAATCTACACTTCTTGGCTCGCTAATTAGCTGTTAATCTCGGCTTTGCTCTTAAAGGTAGGAAAAGAAAAAGTGCACATAAGCAAGCCGCACATTCAAAGGATGTAGAAAATTAATTAGCGCATCATTTTATGCTGTTACAGACAGAATCAACGTGAGCGTCTGCATATTATATAAACCAGTGAATGTGCACTTCGAAGAAAATCCCACGCAGGTGACATCTTGACGCAAACGTCGCTGCAAACATTTTATTCCATTTTGACTTTATATTCATCGACACCAGGCGATCAGATATAATGTGCAACTCACTGCTAACGATCTACATTGCACAATGAGCCTTATAATAGATAAAGATTCAGGTAAAGTGAACGAGTGGCTCAAAGTCATAAACGTCTGATTTATGATTAAAAATCTGATCAAAACATTTCAGAAAATGTGTGTGTATATAGTAGAATGTGGGCTTTTAAACATTCATTTGTTGCTATTGATGATGCACATATCAGAAGAAATTAAATAATACTCGACTACTGAAATTCCACTAGTTATGTAACAAGCAACACAAGACTGACCACACTGTTATACAACAATAATTATTTTTGTACATCAGCATGGTCCAAAGTCAGTCCCTCCAGAATTTTTCCTGAGGTGTGTTTGATTGTTTCACCCAAAAAATGCTTATATTTCCTATATTTCCTGGTGATGGTATCCTATGTCTGTGACCTAGTGAACCAGTGGTGATGTATTCCTTCTAGACTTCTAAGCACTTTGTACATCGCTCTGGATAAGATCGTCTGCCAAATGTAAACGTAAATGAGAATCAAATCACTTTCCCCTCCAAAGGATCTGAAGATTTCTTCTGCCGACCCCCAGGTTAAAGAAGCTCCAGTTTATAGTGACATCTTAAGATGTTGAAAGTCCATGAGATAAGTTAATTTCTGTTATCTCTCTCAATATAGCACCTATAAACGGCTTCTTCTTTCTTTTTTTCAAGTTAATAAGACAAAAATACACCATGCCATTTTACAGAGAAACCAGAAACTCATCAACTCCTCTGTCTTGAAGACTATATTGTGCTGTGAAACTTTCCAAAGCACTAAGCACTCTGTTACAGAACACTGACATGGAAATTTACGGCAGACACCCTTATCCAGAGTGACTTACATTTTATCTCATTTTGTACAACTGAACAATTGAGGGTTGAGGGCCTTGCTCAGGAGCCCAGCGGTAGCAGCTTGGTGGACTTGGGATTCAATCTCACAACCTTCTGATCAATAGTACACCTCAACCAATACAATAGTACACCTCAAACACATTCCCACCCAAACTCCTAAATGTCTCCTAATGTCGACAATTCAGTGTTTTTCTTTGTCCAACACACTGGTATATTATCAGACTGAGATTACGTGGAGTGTCCGTCACACTGTGTATGAATCCCTGTGTATTAACAGTTACTATAGAAACAATAACACACTAGAACAAGTGATTGTTGATGTTACAGCCAAAACAATTGTGAAGCATTGCGCTGTGCTGTTATACAAAATGAATCCACACCTTCTGAATAATCAGATTTGAGAATTCAACCACGCCGTGCTATAAGAGATATAACAGATTTAATACACACTGAGAAGGCGATCAATGTGATACATCAGCTGCCGTCATCTTAACACCTAAATCCCATGGAGACACTGAGAAGCAGATTGTGTTTTTTTTTTCTTTTTCTTTTTTCATCCTGTGAGACAGTGGCACAAAGACAGAGACACATGTGAGGATGTGGAACTATTTATGATCCTGAATTCATAGCTCTGACAGAGATGCACAGAGAAAGACAGTCAAAGCCACAAGAATATTCTCTATTGACCACAGCAACAACTCAATCATCAGACTAAAGGCTTGAGCAGACTTCAGAGCAGCAGGAGTAAGCCTGAGAAAGTCTGTGTGAAAGAGATTATTTCAGAAGAGTCATCTCACACACACCACGCATGTCACTCGGAATAGTCAGGACTCCATCTGTCCACGTTTAAGACCCAAAGCACTTCAGTCTATGCATATGGTATTGGTGTGAGCTGTATGTTAAGACAAGGGAAAGACAGATCATTAAGACGTGACACATTCAGGACCTCCTGGCACCAGCTTGAGTGGTCAATTATCACCACAACCCCCCCTCTCTCTCTGTCTGTAGAGGAAGATATGATGATCATATCTCTTTGGCACCAGGCCAGATGCACTCTCTCTCCTATATCTGCTCCTGTTACAATAATGAGTTTGAAGTCTCTCCACCTCCTGGTGTATGAAACAGCTGGCAGCTCACCCAACACCTATTCCTATCCACTTATCCACCGTTATATATTTGACCTTTCCAAGGTCAATGTAAACTGGACTCGAGCAGTCTGGTTCTGGCTTTTAAGCCCTATTCAGACTTGATATTACAATCCATCTGGACTGATCTAATTGGATGTAGGCTATCCGAGCCATTCACACCTGTCATTTTCAGGCACTGAGTCTAGCAGTCGCTTGTGATCACACTTTGGGACTTTCCAGATCTGCTGCAAGGACTATATTTTTAGTCACTATTAACTATATTTATTCAGTGTTTATTTACTATGTTTCCTTAAGAAACCCACAGACTTTGGCTGATAAAAGCTAAATTCAATTTCATTTTACTTGTAGAGAACATTTAACAATAGAAATGCTCCAAAGCAGCTTAAATCCAGGATATACATATTTATACATTTTAAGTTTCTATTTATCCCTAATGAGTAAGCCAGAGGTGATGGTGATGAGGAAAAAATCCCTGAGACGAAATGAGGAAGGAAGCTTGACAGGAACCAGGTTCATAATTGAAGCCATCCTCATCTGGGTGACACCAGATAATTTTTCATATTATATTTGTGTGTGTGTGTGTGTGTGTGCTGTATCTTGTAACTGACTACGCTGCTGTAACACAAGAATTTCCCTCATGGCATCAATAAAGACTATCTATCACTAAAGTCAGTCTGTCTGTCTGTCTGTCTATCTATCTATCTATCTATCTATCTATCTATCTATCTATCTATCTATCTATCTATCTATCTATCTATCTATCTATCTATCTATCTATCTATCTATCACACAGTGTGATTATAAATCATTTCTCTTCTATAACTGTGTACTATATGGTCAAAAAGTACAATTCATTCTAGTTCTAATCTAAAGTCTATCTTGATGGAGACAAAGTGCAAAACTGTTCAGGGCAATTGCAGTATAAAGCCATTTTCATGGTTTGTGAGTAATTCTGTCCACTATGCTTATATATGTTTATAAATACAATAATGTACATAAATCTTTCAACACTGGCGTTATTATTATTATTAGTATTATTATTGTTCTGTATTGGTACTGAAATGAATGTGAGCTCAAAGAGCAGACCCAGCAGAGCAGAGCTTTAATTTGAGGGATTTTACATCCAAACCAGTCAGACATTGTAGAAAATATGGCACATTTGTATATGTGATCTCTAAAGGACCAAAAGTAATTGGACAGCTGGCTGCTCTGTGGTTTCGTGGGCAGGTGTGTTTTATTCCCTCATTCTTTCACTTATAATTAAGCAGATAAAAGATCTAGAGCTGATTCCATTTAGCATTCGCATTAACTCTTAATATGTTCAAGAAGCTTCCTAACCTCCAATGGCAGAGAGAGAGAGAGAGTGAGAGAGAGTGAGAGAGAAATAAAATGCTGTGATGTATCTTTTTCCTCATTATGTTTTGCGAATAGATTTAATCACACAGTGCAACATTTAGAAAATATGACAAATGCAAAGGAAAATCTGTTTAATAATCAGCACTCACTCTCTAGTGTCATACAGTATTCATATTTATCATATTAATGTATTCATCATATACATATTTATAACAAGTAGACAGTATCAGTATTCATAATTTTCTATATATTTTCCCCTTTCCTGCCTGTACAGTTATATTCATATTTTTATTCTAAATTCTAATTTTCTTCTACTTTGTTTATTCTTATTTTATACTGTGTATGATTGTGTATGTGACCAATAAAATGTGAAAATGAAATCTGAGATATAAATTTCTCAAAGGCGTTGAAGCAAGTCATGATTAAGGTGAAAAATCAACAGAAACCCATCATATAGAAAAACATTAGATGTGGCCAGCCCAACTGTTTGGTACGTTCTTAAGGAGAAAGAATGCATTGGTGAGCTCAGCAAGAACAAAAGGCCCAGAATCCACAAAACAACAGCTTTGGTGATTACAGATGAAGCAAAGATCAGCTCGTTTTTTCAACCAGAAAGATGGGAAGAAACGTGCATGGCAAAGTGAAATAACAGCTCGTGATCCGAAGCTTTGATTTTGTGATTGCTGACAAAAGCAGCAAGATAGATATAATCTGCTCAGGTGCTTCACAAATGTTTCGATTTTTTTTTCCGATCAGTGCTTCGTAGTGAAGAGGGGCAAAGACTGGAAGTATATTTCTAAAGATCTTTTTAAAGCATGTGTTTAAAGCAAGCATAGAATATTCGGTCAAATCAATCACCGGACCTTTCACTTGCTGAAGGCAAAATAGCTTAAGAACAAGCAGGAAGTAAAGACAGCTACATTAATGACCTGACAGTTCATCCCCATGAAAGAAACAGAGTCTAGAGATGTCTATTGCTTGTGAGTTAAAATCCCAGGTCCACTAAAGCTGCCACTGCGCAAGGCCCTTAACCCTCGATTGCTCAGTTGTACAAAATGAAACAAAAATGTAAGTCGCCCTGGATAAGGGTCTCTGCCAAATGATAGAAATAGAATAGGAATAGGGATTTAAATGAAAGAAGAGTCTGGACTTTGAGCACATACACTGTATCTGTATAGCATTATATGTCTGCAAGCTCTGTAACATGTAAGAATTAACTGTCTATCTAGTTATACAGCTAGTTGTATATTAACGGCTACTTGAAAACAAAAAACTTCTTTGACTTGATCTGAAAAGTTGAAACACATTCTCAGAAGTTAGGTTTTAGATTTCTGTTGTATAATTTCAAAGTTCAAAATTTCAGCTCTGTACAAAATTCTGGAAATATCCTGATTATATATATATATATATATATATATATTTTTTTTTTTTTTTTTTTGCCTCAACGCTGTCATATGGGGAGGATGCACAAAATCAATCAGCCTAGACTTTGATGGGTAAGAGAAAGGAAAAGAAAAAAAAAGCCTCCTTGTGTGCAGGCTACAAGAGACACTTACCTCCCAGGCTCATCTATCCTGCAGGCTGTCAGGGAGAGAGGAAGAGAGAGAGAGAGAGAGAGAGACGGCACTTCAGGAAGAAAGCGATGCAGGTTTGTTGTTCTCAGAGGACGGAGTGAGCCCTAGTCTCTCAGCTCCAGGTTAGTGCAGTATCAGACACAGCCACACATTTAACTGTGAACAAACAGAGACGGGATTTAAAGTCAGAGGAGCGGTAGTGGCTCTGGAGTGCAAAAAATGAGAGGGGAGGGATGACAAAAACATCACTGGATAACAGTGAAATTAAGATGAGTATTGAAAATATGTTCAGTTGATTATTAACATATAAAAATATACTAGTGTTTCCTTGTTCACATTTACTTCACTTCCCCAATAACAACAACTAAAATAACACAAGAATCAATCAATTGTCTATTGATTCTGATTCATCTGAAGGTGTCCATAAATTTTTTTTAAAGCGGGTCTGATGGATACAGTGACCACAGGATTTTATGAAATTTGCATTGCCTACTATGGGTATGAAGATGTGGATGAAGGTTTCATCACATTTCATGCACCAGTCGAATCCTCGTAGCCTAAATTCTGCTATTCTTTTGTTTCTAGGGTTAACTAGATGCTTAACTCTTAACAGCAATTACTTATTTGTCTATATTTGTGAAGAACTAGATAAACTGAGATCATTAGGCAACATTACAGAAGAGAAGGAAGAGACATCACCGCAGGATCTGGCTGGTATGGACAGAGTTTCCGTTGCAGTGATCATAAAAAAAAAAAAAACATTCCTGTGCACGGCTCTACCCTGAAGCACATCTCTCGCCACAGTGCATCTTTATTAATTAATAGCACACTAGGAAGCCGATGATTGCAACTGAAAGCATTTTCTAGTCCTCTGCAGCCTGCAGCCGGGATGTGATGCTTACTCAAGAGACAGCAGCAGCTCTGGATGTCTACAGAAACCTGATTTAAACCCACAGCACTACTGATAAAACCAGTCGCTACAGCTGGAGACACAGCAGGGAGCCGAAGAAGGACTACAGCTTAGAAATGTCAGGGAGGAAATATTCATTTCTATCCACTGCATCTGTAAAGGATGTGCAATGATTTTGTCCTGTTCACCCAAAACTCACTTGCAGTCTGAATACAGTGCAGGTGCATTTATACCAAACATATACACCAAACACATCATGTATTATGGTTTCTTGCATAATACCCAAGATCATGCAGTATTTGCAGAGCTTTAATAACTCAAATAAAACAAAATGCAAATCATTTGTAAACAAATTGTGTTAATGCTTTGGCTAAATAACATTAAGAAATCAGTATTTGATGGAATGACCCCAATTTCTCTCCACCAGTTTTTCACATTGCTGTTGGGGAACTTTATACCACTCTTTTTGCATAAAAAGCAAACAGCTCAGCTTTGCTTGATGGTCTGTGACCATCCATCTTCCTCTTGATGACAGTCCAGAGGTTTTCAATAGGGTTCAAATCTGGAGATTGGGCAGTGGTCTCTTATTTTTTTTTACCATTTAAAAAAAAATAAGAGACCACTGAAAATAAAAAAAATAAGAGAGCTTTACCATTGCACATTGTTCATAAATATATAGACCATATATATCCTATTTATAATAACTACTGCTCCCCTGAACATAAATCTTCCACTTCCCCTGTATATATCACGCCCAGAGCAGTACATCCATTTGTAATTTATTGTAAATAAACCACTATGCACTACTGGGTAGATGCTAACTGCATTTCAATGGCTTTGTACATGTACTTTGCACAATGACAGTAAAGTTGAATTTAATCTAATCTAATCTATTTATTTATTTAGTAGCTCGAGCTACATGATTCCGCATGGCCGTGGAAAAGGTTTACATGCATTTTCTATCACTCTTAGGGAAATCTCTGTCACTGCGAGAACAGGAGAACTGAATCAGGATCGAGCAATGATACTCAGAGCTTTGATATCAATGCTGCAACCCTGGTCACTGTATTTCTGACCAATTCTTAAGAGACTATGTATGTTTTCAGCCTCTTCCCTTCAACCAGCAAATGCTTTCTTGTTCAACGGTAGCATTTGTTTATTAAAAAAAAAAAAAAAAAGCTGAGGATCACCAACACTAGACAGCTGAAGACTGGAAAAATATATAGCCTGGTCAGATGAATCTCGATTGCTGCTGAGGAAAACAGATGGTAGGGTCAGAATTTTGAACCAATAGCATGAATCCATGGACCCAACCTCATTTGTGTCAACAGTCCAGGCTGGTGGAGGTGGTGTAATGGTGTGAGGAATGTTTTTTTGGCGCTCTTTGGACCCATTAATTGTAATCAATCATCACTTAAATATCACAGTCTATTTAAGAATTGTTGCTGTTCGTGGACATAATTTCCCAGCTCCTAAAAGCAATCTCCAGCATGATAATGAACTAAGTCACAAAGCATAAGTCATCTCAAACTGCTTTTATGAACATGACAATGAGGTCAGTGTTCTTCAGCGGTCTTTTCCGTCACTGGATCCGAATCTAATAAAACACCTTTGAGATGTGCTAGAACAGGAAATTCACAGTGTTAAAGTGCTCCTGAAAAATCTGCAGGAATTCAGAGACACAATCATAGTAACATGGACCAGAAACTCAAAGGAATATTTCTAACATCTTATGGAATCCATGGCGTGAGGAATTTGAGAGCAAAGGGAGTTGTTAATATTTTATTAATATGTTCCTAATAAAGTGCTCTGTCAGATGAGCTTCCTAACACAGGTACCTGTTATGGGAATGTGATCTAGTAAAGACCAAAGGCAACTTGCCACAGTCACATGCACTATAACTGGAACGTATAATACAAGACTAAACAATCAGCTTGTATTAAAATGAGGTGCACAAAGGGGGGGGGGCAGAGCCTTGGCAGTTAGCAAGTTTGCTTTACACCTACAGGGTTCGGGGTTTGATTCCCACCTCCGCTGTGTGTGTGTACTTCTGTTCTCCCTATGCCTTGGCAGATTGGGCTGTAGGCTGATTGGCAAGTCTAAAGTGTCAGTGGTGTGAGAGTGTTTGTGATTGTGCCCTGCAATAGACTGGCATCCTGTCCATGGTGTACCTTGCCTTGTGCCCTGAATCCGATTCCAGGTCCCATAACCCAGTAGGATAAGCAGTGTAGAAAACGGTCACTTTCCCTACTTACATGCCTCTCACACTTATAGCTATGACTTAAAGCTGAGATCGCTTATCCAGTGAGTTTGCTTATGCACTGCAAGCATCTTCTGACAAGATCACTTAACATACACATGTCCTGAAATCTTACATATTCAGTCAGAATAGTATATAAATTCGTATAATTCAGCTTCTTATAAATGGGACTGCTTTTTCAAAGATGAGAATGAAAAGAAAATACCTAGAGAAACTGATAGTACTTGCTGTTAACTGAGAATAGAGAGCGGGTTTGAAAAACATTGATGTATTCCTTTAACTTATCATCTTGCAGCTTTGGTGTTTCAGCATGAGCCAATTAGTCAGCATACAATCTGAAAACAGACAAGTGTGAAATATTTCAATGCTGTGAATGAGACTGGGAGAAAGGATCGGTCACATCCTGAACTACCGACAGCATATGACTTCATTTTTCATTTCGCGAGCTTCTCGAACACCTCATGTCTTACTGAATGATGATTATTGTATCATGGGTCTTACAATCAGTTCTATAATCATTATGATATTAAATGTGAAAAAGCACCAGTTCCACAGCTTGATTTTTCGACAGAAAAACGAAAATACGCACACGCACAACACATATACAACCATACACCCACCCACACACACACACACCCACCCACACACACAGAGTGCCATGCTCCCAGGCTACTATCAGTATCTGGGCCAGAGGTTCCCACGTGCCTGTCCTTGGCTGACAGCACCATTTATGTGAGTGCCATGTGAAAGTCTATAGTCTGCAGGCTATTTTTTCATTCAGCAGATAGATGCACTACCTACCTCAGGGTAAGGATGTGTGTGAGTGATGGATGCATTTATGCTTTCTTTCACTCTTCATTTACATCCACATGAAGGCTTAGTCACATGGGTCATGTTATCTGGCATGAACTAGTTTTAACCTGAACAAAAAAAAACAAAACAAAACAAAAAAAAACCCCTGAACAAATTATTTTCGGTTCCTTTTGGCTACCGATTCCAGTGACTTCTCAGTTTTCAGAGACGCTGTGCTGTCCTTTTGCTTCCCACTTGCTGACTCTCTCCCTCACCAATAATGTGATCTGACAGCAAATTGATGCTCCCCTAATGTGCTGAGACATTTCTGCGTCGTTACTACAATAACTTGGATTTCGTTTTTCAAACGCAGTAGCCGAACTGAAGAGAAGAGCATCAACGAGTTGCCTGGCTGCTCCTTTTCCTTAGAGCTTATTCAGCTGATAACTATGAGGAAAAAAACTTATATGGTGACTAACGGTTGCGTAACTAAAAAATCTACAAGATCTGAAAAAATCTCACCTTAATGAACTTTACAGAATAACAAATGATGAAATTATTATATAAGAATTTCTTATGAAAGTTGACACTGACGGTAAAATGACTGGTTTGGATGCATTTTATTTATAATAATAATAATCATAATAATCATATAAAATGGCCAAAAATATCACCAGTGGGTCTTTTTCTTCCTTCTTATCACTGATGATACACAGATCAGATTCATGATCTTTTCTAAGTCAAAAAAAAATGTTTTTCTTTTCATTTGTGCAGAATATGGATAGAAAAGAAAGTATTTTCTAATATTAGCAGCTATGATGTGGTGTTGAGAAAAAGAGAGAGAGGGTGTGTGTGTGAGAGAGAGAGAGAGAGAGAGAGAGAGAGAGAGAGAGAAAGAGAGGTGTAGTATTGCAGATGTGTAGAAAGGCTCCCGACGGAGCTGTATGCAAAAAGGTGACCTTTAGGATGAGGATAAACATACAGCACAGCCATACTCTTCATCTTTATCACACACTTTCATTATGTCATTAACCTTGCTTTTCTCCTCAAACCTGCCAATCTCATCAATAACAACATCACTGTACTGGGCGGGGCAGAGCTGCAGGAAGGGAGCTCGAGGTGTTGAAATTTACTGACATCATACGTTGCAGCAAATGCAGTCTCTATTGAATTTAACTAAACCGAATTTTATTTTAAGTCTAGTGTTACATATACACAAATATACAATATTCTCTGAAAAATGGCTCACTTTTTTATTTACTTCAGTTGCATACATCTGCTAATAATAAATTTATTAAACTGTTTTTTGTACATCTAACATGATTTGTGTGTCTTTTTTAATGCCCTGAATAAAAGCAAACACCAGTCTCGTACCTGAGCTGAGCAGCGAACCCACAATTCTGGTGTTTTGCAGCAGACACACACCACTGCGCTATTCAACCACACATGCTTTAATCACATAAATGTAATGCCCCCATCAGCGTCAGCATCACTGAGAGATTGATACTACACGAATTAATCACACTCACTCTTACAATCTTCAATCTAGTCATTAAGCTACTTGTTTAAATGAAGTTTATTATAAGCAGTGGGATCACATTTTATTTTAAACTTCACGATTATAATTATGCCATACTGCAAGTCTTACTATACTATAGAATATTATTATCTATACGTAACATTATTTCTTAAATCTGACCGACATTTATTCCTTTTTTTATTCAGTGTCCACAAATATGATACATACAAATCATCTCAATTTAAGTAAACAGAAGTGCAGTGATTCTTTTGGGGTAGTAGCTACAGTTTTCTGATAACAATACCTTACACTGAGTGTGAGTCAGCTAGCTGTGTCTAGCTGTGTAGATACAACAATGACAAGTGTGAGAGGATAGCACAAAAAAATAGAAAATATGAAAATACAGAAACAACATAAACCTTAAAACAAGCGCATACATGTCTTTTCTGGGCTCAAAATGATTTAGTACAAATGTATCAGATGTATGTCACATTTTTTTGAGACACTGCAAGTTATTGACAGACAGACAGACAGACAGACAGACAGACAGACAGACAGATAGACAGATAGATAGATAGATAGATAGATAGATAGATAGATAGATAGATAGATAGATAGATAGATTTACTTTATTGATCCCATGAGGGAAATTCTTAAGATACTGATTTATGGATGAAATACACAAAATACTCAGAAACACACAGGAAAACACCAAAAAAAAATAAAATTATCAAAGAACATTGTGTCATGTGGTTTGTGCTGCTCTTTGCTGTAATACATGTTTACTGAGAATTGAAGGGTGTGTCCCGAACAGCAAATGCACACAAGTTAGGATAGTTGTACGCAGCTTAGAATGAGGACTGCACAGACAATGGGAGAAAGCTAACTCTAGCTAGCTAGTGATCAAAACTATTATGCCTTGCTAAAAGATACTGATTCATGGATGAAATACAAAAAACACACAGAAACATTCAGGGAAAACGCTTGAAGGCAAAACCAGAGAGAATTAGGAGAGGCTTCTTCCCGCAGGACATTCGGACTCTGAAACCGAAGAAGAACACCTAGATCCCGGACTACTCTGCCTGCCTCATAATTTGCTCATCGGACTATTGGCACAGCACATTAAGTCACTTAATACACAGTCACTATAACTCAGGACTGGTACACTATTGCACATGACACTAACTTTAACTGGGGGTGGTGGTAGCTCAAGTGGTTAAGGCTCTGGGTCATTGACCGGAAGATCAGGGTTCAAGCCCCAACACTGCCAAGCTGCCACTGTTGGGCCCATGAGCAAGGCCCCCAACCCACCCTGCTCCAGGAATGCTGCATCATGGCAGACCCTATACTTTGACCCCAAAACCCAAGGATGTGATATATCTGAAGAAAGAATTTCACTGTGCAGTAATGTATATGTCACAAATAAAGATAACTTTGAACATTCTGCCTATTCCATTCATATCTACTCTATTTTTTTATTTTTATATATTGCATGATTGATAGTCTATTTTATATTATATTTTGTATTATATTCTGATACTCTTTTTATACTTTTTTATTCTTTTCATTTTAGATTCTTCTTTTCTTCTAGTGAATTTCTCATATTTTTATATTCTAGTTTTACATTTTATTTAAATTGTATTTCTTATATTTTTAAGTATTTAAGTGCATTGTTATTTCCATTATAGGACAGTCGTAAAAACATTTCACTACACGTCGTATTGTATAATTGTGTATGTGACAAATAAAATTAGAATTTGAAACACACAGGAAAACACTAAACAAAACGAATTACTACTTTGCAACTGGGTAATGATGCAATTACCACATGGCTAAAACTGCTGACTATTTTTCTCAAACTGTCTATTAAATTGAAGAATACAGAAATTTTTCTCTCACTGATTATATTTTCGATTTCCTCCCTGCCTGGCTGCCCGTCACATGCAGTTGGACTTCTTTCATGACTAAGTCTGGTGTAGAGATGAGATTTGACATTTCAATAGTGTAGTCAGGCATCAGAACGCTCAGCTGAAATCATTGATCTTGAAACTGAAACCATGGCCACTGAAAGCTCGCTCTACTCAGCAGAGTCCACCTCATGCCCTGAGATTCGATTCTCCCTCCTGCTCCTCACCCAAGAAGCGTCATGTCTGAGAAACCGAGAGCTGAAGTGCAATGTTTGACTTGAGCAGCAATCAGAAAGCAATCTGAATCCTTTTCCACTACTGCAGCACCCCTCAAATGCAAATATCTAAATTCCTCATTAGTTTTATTGTAATTAACGAGTAATGTGCAGTAGTTACTGTATTACATGCATTAAGATAAATGTAAATTAGGGCTGTCACAAATAAAAAAATCTCATGCAACTGAAACATACCGTATAAACATTTTCAATGTTTATACACTATACTGCCAAAAGTTTTGGGACACCTCTCCAAATTATTGAATTCAGGTGTTGTTTTTCAGGGGTTGGGCTCGGCCCCCTAGTTCCAGTGAAAGGAAATCTTAATGCTTCCAAGACATTTTGGACAATTTCATGCTCCCAACTTAGTGGGAACAGTTTGGGGATGACCCCTTCCTGTTCCAACATGACTGTACACCAGTGCACAAAGCAAGGTCCATAAAGACATGGTTGAGCGAGTCTGATGTGGAGAAACTTCACTGGCCTGCACAGAGTCCTGACCTCAACCTGACAGAACACATTTGGCATGAATTAGAGTGGAGACTGCAAACCAGACCGTCTCGTCCAACACTAACCTCACAAATGCACTTCTAGAGGTATGGTCAAAAATTCCCATAAACCTTGTGGAAAGCTTTCCCAGAAGAGTTGAAGCTGTTATAGTTTCCAAGGATGGCCCAACTCTATATTAAATTCAACCCCCTCTCAAAAAAGGCTACTGCAATGCAAACACACTTTTCTTTTCAGTATTTTATTAACACCCCTACTCCTGCATTCCACATTTGGCACTAAAATTGAGACCTGCATGGCTGTCGAGTTCAAAACTAAAAAGCTGATAGATCAGTATAGGACAAATCCACATTTTCATTTCTTGTTGCTTTCGCTTGTGCAGCAGGTACCTCACTGCTCCCCCATTCCATCCTAAACTCAGGTCAGAGTGGAGCAGGTTTCCTCCAGGTTCTCGCGTCTTCTGCCACTGTCCAAAAAGCATGCTTGGAAATGGATTGAAAGTGGATTGACTACTCTTTATTGCCCCCAGGGTGTTAGTATGTGTGTGTGTGTGTGTGTGTATTTGGCAGCATGTGATAGACTGGGGTCCTATCCAGTGTGCATTCCTGCCTCGTGCCTGGTGGCTCTGGATGAATGAATGTTCTACTAAAGCACTGATCCAAACAAAACAGCAGAGGAAGCATTAAGAAACCTCACTTTTACTTCTCTATTTTATGACCAACGGCAGTGAACAGGGTTTGGCCTTCTATAGCCTTTATTCATTCTCCTATATGCCTATATCATTCTCATTCTTCTCTGTAATGGAAACAGTGCATATTAAAAATCCAGACGAAGCTCAGAAAGTGCATTAAAGAGCAAACAGCTCAGTCAGTCTGGACCATCAACAGACCCATTAGACATTAGTAACACAGTTCATATGTGCCCATTTGTTCTGAAGATCTTTTGTCTGAGGGCAGTGAGGTCTACACACACACACACACACACACACACAGAGCATTAATCCCCCTCGCATTAAGCAAGGCTAATCTGAGCCAGAGGCCAGCTCAGCTCCCAGAGAGCACTCAGTGTCTCCCAGACACACCCGCTGTCATGTGGGGCAACCTTCACAAACTCGGGTATTTATCCCAGCATGCCATATACACACACACACACATGCATACACAGCACACACACAGCTCACACATAAAAAGCGCATACACAAAGGTTACTTCCATGAAGCTCTGTGTTCAAATGATGAGTTGAAAAAAAAAAACAAAGCCTGTCAGATTGCCAGAAGGAGAGAGAGAGAGAGAGAGAGAGAGAGAGAGAGAGAGAGAGAGAGAGAGAGAAAGAGATGGATACCCGTCCTCCTACCTGTATTATAATGCATTTGGGACAGCCCATGTGATTAGTACACTGCTTTCACCATCACCAACAACAGCTGTGTGATTTCCTCATTCATCAGCGACTCAATATTCTCTCCAATGCATTTTAAATATAGAGGAAGGCAAACATAACCTTTTCTTCAAAGCCCCAGAGCCACATCACCCATATCTAATCAACCCTGCTGATCATGAGAAAAGCGAAGAAAGCGATTAATCAGTACAAATAGCACACAGTCGCTCACTTCCGTTATATAAGCACACAACACTCAGTGACACTGAACAGAAAAGTCAGGAGTAGAAGGTGAATTGTTCGACCTACAAAATCATGAAGCTTCAGAATCTGAAATGTAAGTAGAACTCACATGACCGAGCCTGAGTGCACTATTTCAACAGCCATAAAGCAGTGTGTATTGCTGCTTATACACTCTGTATTAACACTGTTCCTGTTTGACTAATAAAGTATTCAGCCAATTACACATGAATATCCACAGTACACATAAACCCCTGGTCACAGAAATTAATTTCTCAATTAGCTAAATTATATACAATAATGTGGATTTAAAAAATAATGAACTTAAGTGAATTCAATGAAAAATGTAAACTGTATTATTGTGTATTTTGATCATACACTATATTGCCAAAAGTTTTGGGACACCCCTCCAAATCATTGACTTCAGGTGTTGTTTTTCAGGGGTTAGGTTTGGCCACTTAATTCCAGTCAAATGAACTCTTAATGCTTCAGCATACCAGGAGATTTTGGACAATTTCATGCTCCCAACTTTGTGGGAACAGTTTTCCAACATGACTGCACACCAGTGCACAAAGCAAGGTCCTGACCTCAACCTGATAGAACACCTTTTGGATGAATTAGAGTGGAGACTGTGAGCCAGGCCTTCTCGTCCAACATCAGCGTCTGACCTCACAAATGTGCTTCTAGAGGAATTGTCCAAAAATTCCCATAAACACACTCCTAAACCTTGTGGAAAGCCTTCCCAGAAGAGTTGAAGCTGTTATAACTGCAAATGGTGGGCCAACTCCATATTACATTCGTGTGCATGTAAAGGCAGACGTCCCAGTTTTGGAATGGCTCACAGTCTCCGCTCTAATTCATCCCAAAGGTGTTCTATCAGGTTGAGGTCAGGACTCTGTGCAGGTCAGTCAAGTTCCTCCACACCAAACTCACTCATCCATGTCTTTATGGACCTTGCTTTGTGCACTGGTGTACAGTCATGTTGGAACAGGAAGGGGTCATCCCCAAACTGTTCCCACAAAGTTGGGAGCATGAAATTGTCCAAAATGTCTTGGTATGCTGAAGCATTAAGAGTTCCTTTCACTGGAACTAAGGGGCCGAGCTCAACCTAACAAACATATTGATTAATCACTTTTATATCTAGTAAATGAAAATCTACAAACTGATTTCTTTGTCTTAATGCATAATGTCAAAACTGCTGACTTGCTCCTGTGGCTTTGAATTCCTCAACCCTGATTTCCTTATTGTTTTTTGTTTTGCTGTGATAGTTTTACTGCATTTTCCTAAATGCAGGGCTTCAGCAGTAAATCTTGTAAAGTAAAAAAATCTTAGGGTGGTTTAATGGAAATACTTTTAAATTTTACAGAGACAGTCATTTTATTTTTACGCCGTTACATTCGGCTGTTTCACCACCACAGTTTTCTTGTATGCTTTCATCGTTTTCTTTTATTTTTCTGAATGTGAATTTTTCAGAATTCATAGTACACAGTAATGGGCATGCCAGGCATTTCAATTCACCTTCAATTCATTCATTCATTCATTCATTCATTCATTCATTCATTCAGTGCAGAGCTTTATTTCAGTGCTTTCTCACTGCTGCTAAGTAAAAATAAGATCAAATAAAGTTTATTAGCTCAACAACATAAGCTTAGCCTGCAGAAAACTACCGTCTGTGCTCCGGGTTTAAAAAGATTATTTATTAAAGCAGCGGCAGCTATAATGCTTCAGTGAATTTTTAATTCCACTTGTCCGGCACACCATCACTTCTCATTTCTACACAAAAAGAGCAAAAACAAAAGACACGATGACAGAAAGGCAGCTCAGGCTGTGTCATACAGAACAGAACAGCTAAAGATATTCTTGGCACTGAGTTAATCGACAACACAAACACAACACGCTTTAGAAAGCAGTGATCAGCCCTGGGAATTACTGCTCGCTCTCATTTTGTAATTCGAGCTGTGAAAATGACCAAAACATGTGCCGTAGCCAGTGACGCAGATGGTGTTTGAATAGCCGTCAAAAGACTTTCTCTTTACCACAATTTCACCAAAATAATCTCTTCCTAGCCCACAGTCTGCCTTAAGAAGCACCTTCTTCTGTACTCCAACAAATCCCTTCAGCTCAAGACCCCTTTTTTTCTTCCAATTTTCAATTTGTCTTATCAGTTTTCACCGAGATTTTTTTTCCTGCCACCTATACGTATTCCAAAAGGATAAGGACGTGCTGTTTAGTATGAAATTTGATTTTCTATTTAATATGCAGCACACACGAGACCCCTGATGCTAACAGAACCCGTGAACAGGATTTATTTGCGTGCACCTTATTTAAAGATTAAAGATTATAAGATTATTTAAAAGGTTTCCGTCTCAGCACCAATAATTATGAGTTAAGTAAACTAATAAGGGACCGTAGTCAAATTAAAGTGTGTTTTTTAAATGCATATTCACGGTGAACTCATATTTCTCATATACTGACACAAAAAGAACCAAAAATTTACAAACTTGAGGTGAACTCTGGGACAAATCGAATGAAACTGTGCATGAAAGTCCGAGGTTAAACTTGGATACAATTATGTGCACTTTGATGATGATCCCTTACCAGATACCAGCTGATTTTTTTAAAAAAGAAATACAGTGTAGATACAAATCTGCTTATAAGTTAATATAATGGTAAGGCACAAGGCAGTATTTGATAATATAGTGTTAGAACACCTCTATTTTTATATGAATACAAGTGGGAAAAACAATAACGTGGATGCGAGAGGCATGCTCTACTTTGGCGAGTCGATCAGTTGTTTGCTCCTGTTGTAGGTTTCCTCATTTTGCTCGACACACATCCCGAGAGATGCGTCTTCAACACAAAAATGCCAAAATCTGAATTCAGCAATATCTCTGCTCACATTTGTTTTGGAGCAGTGACTTAATTGGCGTATTAAGAATCCGTTTTTTCATTTTGTGCAGGAGAAAATGAAATTTCTAATTTAACACGGGGCCAAATTGATTCTTGTAGCATCTTCCATAGAGTTAATAGTTTTGCCTGAGCGTACAAAACACGGTGCCAAAACGATCCACAGGCAGATGGCCATTAATCGAGTGGAAGGGATGTTCGGCAATTCCGGGAACATGTGTTGGCTCCTGTCGATTCAAACAGTCCTCACAGCTGTTAAAGTCTTACAATCTCATCCATATATATACATATATTACAGAAACTCTGAGTGGAAACATCATTGAAGTTCAGTAACTTTTAAACCACTTGCTCTTAACTCTGTTCTTTAGGGGAGGTTTTTTATTTTTAATCCAGGTTCTCTTCCACAATCCATTAAAACAAATGTACACAGACTTCAGATCAGCACTGAAAGGCAGCCTGACACCAGTCTTCTCCCAGCCTTCTCTCACCTGCTGTGTTTCTAACCTATTTTTACTCTAGCATTACAAATCATGCTCCAGAGAGCAGCAGCAGCCACAGCTCGTGACCATAGATTTTGGTGGCGCAGGATGACATTAATAAAGACGTAGCCTCAAACTAAATTAAATCCAGACACTATCACATGTGACTAATGCTACAGGCTACTGTCTAGCGAATTTTTTAGAGTAATCCCAAAACATACACTCATCCAGCATCCGGCAGAATGGAGCTTTTATACAGTATGTACCTTTGTTCAGCTGTGTTTGATGCAGCTGGTGAGTTCCCATTGTCATTAATCAGGGTTGCCAGATATCTGCAAAACTACATATCAGAAACTAAAAAATTCTGCGGTTGGAAATAACACATTTTTTGACTTTCATAGAGCATACCCACTGCTAATGGAGGGACATTATCCACTCCATAGTCTCACTTTCCCTCTCCCAATCTTTCCATTATATCTTTCAATAGCAGTGATTCGGCTCTAGACACACTGCAATTACACTTGCCTTTATACACAGAAATGTATTAGATTTAATTCCAACTATTTGCCATAATAACAAGATCTTGGGAGCCACAGAATATTTGAATGTAAATTGGCAACCTCGTCATTAACTGTCCTGTCGGCTGTATGGGAACATGAGGCAGTGTGATCCCCATGACTGGCTAAAGGCATTCACTAAACTGGTCACTATTAGCTCGAGTTCCCATATCTGACCACTAGGTTAAATAAGAGCTCTACATGACCTAAACCCACTCTGTGAATCGAAAATCCTGAGAAGCTGCAAAGTGAGTAAGACACTAGTGCGAGTAAGACACAGAGCTTTAAGACACTAAGCACCATGGTGCTGCTTTATACGGAATTGAAATCCAGTTGAGAGGAGCAAAGACACGCTTGACTGGGTTAATGACATTCTAAAGCTTTCAGTTGTTCGCTGGCCCAATCGAAGCATGCTGATCCAACGATTCAATCCAGACGGATTCAGATTTTTCTGATGAAGAAACCACCATCTAATCAGCATGTTAAACCCTGCCTTGTTCGTGATATCGACTCCTGGACCACAGCACCAGCAAAATCCAAAACACTCCCTTGGCTAGTTTCTCCCTGTTCTAAACCTGCTGACTTCCAAGGTCACGCAAGACAAATAATACATGAAAAAAACAACCTTCCAAGGTTACACACAGCCTCCATTATTATTATCGAACTGCACATGGTTCAGCTCGTTGGTTTTATTTTGGAGCCAGCAGACACAAATCACCAGCTGTTGCTTAAAAATGAATATGGCCTCCAGCCTTCACATCACACCATACATCATGTGAGTGTACCTTATTATATTTCGCATGGCAGACCTGTACTAGCTGTGTAACATTTCATTTCAAACTACTTACAATAATTAAACCCGTTTTCTCCATAAACAGCCCTAATGAGACTGAGTTTTCGGCACAGCATAATAATATAATTAAATATTTCACCTCCTTGTTGAAAAATGTAGATGGGAATAAATGAGCATGGGAAAGGAGTTTTTACAGGGGTTTTTTTTTTTTCTTACTGCAAACCAATCGCATGCACACATTGTAGTAGATTTGTACTGGATAGAGCGGTCATTATAACAGCTTTGGAGTTATCACACGCTTTCTTTTTTGCTTTATTTCTTTTCTTAGTGAAGACGGTATTCCGATGACACGACCCACAGCAAATGCTCTCTTTAGAAGCTTGACAGGGGCATCAGTCATTGATCGATGAAAATGTTTCCCACAATCCATGGCTGAAAATGACTAAATACAGCTAAATAGCAACGCAAGAGGCTTCACCTGCCTGGAAAATCAGGAACATCTATCTGGGAGGAAAAGACACTATCTGAATGCACTAGTAGTTTATTGATGTTGGGCTTTTTTTTCATGTGAGGAGGAAGAGAATCAATGGCATTACTGAAAAATGAAGGAAATAAAATCAAAGTACTACATGTAAAAAGATGGAATGTTATCTGTAAAACGAATCCTCTTCAAAGAGGACTGATGGTGCTTTGCTTTCAATGCATTATTGAAGGATCTTTTTTTGTATTTCAGATTCTTTTCTCTAGTTAGTTTAAAATGTGCCATGGCATGATTTACCAACAACTGTTTTTGCAACAAGGCACAAACAGGCAAACATCCATCATCCATCCATTTTCTGTACTGCTTATCCTACAGGGATATCCAGGGTCACAGGGAACCTGGAGTCTATCCCAGGGGAGTCCTGGACAGGGTGCAATTCCATCTCAAGGTACAATCACACACACACACACACACACACACACACTACAGACAATTTAGAGATGATAATCAGTCTACATTTCTTTGGACTGGGGGAGGAAGCCTGGAGTACCTGGAGGAAAACCCTGAAGCCCAGGGAGAAAATGCAACCTCCATGCACACAGGGCAGAGGTGAAAATCGAACCCCTGAGTCTGGAGGTGTGAAGCAAACACGCTAACCACTAAGCCACCATAGCCCTAACTGGCAAATACACATTATTAAAAAAAAAAAAGAGAGACACTCGTGTCTCTCATTTGTGTTCCCAAGACTAAAACATATTTACTTAATTACACATGAAGGAATATTTCAAACAGTCTTCTAATCATCATTCAGGGAGAAATGCATTGCATTTGTTCAAGACTTGGTTTCAAAACAAGGGAAATGGTGTAAAACTAGCAGCAATCAAGTTTTATTACATATTTCTGCTAAAGACAAAATGTATACAAACCGAAGGCATCTCCAGAGGGAAGTCACACACGCAACCAGTATCAGAGTTGCCAGAGTTTTAATGCCAAACTGGACTAGTTTTGGAAAAAGGTTACAGGGGAAAAAAAGCAAGGCTGCAGGTGATAGTCTGCCAAGATCTTGTTTTAAAACGAAAAATCTGAATTAAAACTAAATCACAAATGTGCAAAAACATAAGGTACGGCAAAGAAAGAGAAAGTGTAGAGCATCTAGAGTATAAATAAGTATATTTCTGTTATAAAAATAGATTTCAACGATTGAGAGAAGGAAATGGGGATAATGAAGTGGATAAATCAGAAGATGCCTAAACAAAAAAAAAGGTGTAATGCAAATCAACTTGTTTCCCACAAAAAAATATGAAGAATAATGAACATATGAACATATTTCCCTTTTCAAACACAAAGGTTTTTATTTTTGTGTCAAGGTTATTTTATGCAGTTTTTCAGATGTAGTTCAAAATGTTGCTAAAATCTGCCAATCCTTCCCAGCACTTTCTAAAAATACTCAGCATCAAAAATTCAACGTGGATGAGCTGTGAAGCTCCCACTCCTCTGTCCTCCGCAGGACTAGACTGGTTATCTCGGCTAGGCCACATGGCTACAGGTTATAGAAGCAGCGCTGGGAGGGAAATTTTCCATCTTTGCTCATCTGCCCAGAAGGTCCATCCACAAGCAAGAGCTCATTTCAATACATCGACAGCAGCAAGAGAACTACAGATTTTCTCAAGGGAAATTTGATGGAGCATCACCTCATGAACCTTCCAAGATGAAATTCCTAGGAATGTTTGCCAGTGGGACCGCGCAGAAAGCACACAACCTCTACAAACACCCTGCGGTACAGCCAGCCATGTCGCCTGCCCTCCAGACGCATAATTATGGGCTGCCATGCCACAGGAGCGCAGACAAGAAATCAATGTGGACTAGAATTGAAAGGTAAACATGAGGAAAAAGAGGGCTTTCAGTCTTGATTTCTCCGAGGGCCACATGCAAATTGAACCTGATCTCAGATTAAAAAGGAAAGGAATGTGCAAGATAAAGGCTTGAGGAGCATTCAGGAAGCGTCCCAATGTCACAGGGTTGACATTTAATGCACTGTCGGAAAAGTAGTGAAATAAAATCATTGCTTGTGTATTTCCTGACTATGCAGGAGAATGGATTTTCCTCCAGGAGCAGAGTTTGACTCGATACTAAATCAACATTTTTTTCCCTTAAACAGCTATAATATTGGACAATAAATGTGTATAATGCGCAGAATAGGAGGACGTTGCTTGAAAATATCATAAAATATCGTTCTTAACTTGTATATTGTCCCCTAACTGCATGAATTCCATCGGGAATATTTATATTCAGACTTGTTTACTCCTATTCGTCTATTCACCGGATTGATTTATTGATCTGTCCTTTGCTCTACAGACAGGAGACAAGTAAAAAAAAAAAAAATAATAATAATAAAGAAACGTGTTTCATTGGGAATAAAACGTCCGCACTGGAATGAATGTTATTAACAAGCAGATCAACACTTGCTCATTGAATGATTGCAGGATCAATATACTGGTCAATGGTGGTATAATGTACATACCGAGCCAAGAATTACATAATAAAGACTCATTTCTCAAATTTGTCTCACAAATTTAGCTCAGTGTATTGTTAATATACAGCACATTTGAAATGAAAATGAAAAATACTCTCTCATGAATCTACATTCATCTATTATTAAGTTTTTTGTTTCCCAGGAAATCCATACTCACTGATAAGACTGAATAATGACATATCATCTGAAGCCCTACTAAAAAACATATCATGTGTAATATCAAGATTTTTTTTTTCAGTTACTTGGTCTATTCAGGGAAGCATGATAGCTTAATATTAAGTGCTGTGTGAGCAGAGTTTGCTTGTTTTCTCCATACTTCAGGAGTTTCCTCTGGGTAATAGTCCAAGGATATGGGTTGTAGACTATTCAGCATCTCTAAATTG
Organism: Hemibagrus wyckioides; assembly: GCF_019097595.1. Taxonomy (NCBI): domain Eukaryota; kingdom Metazoa; phylum Chordata; class Actinopteri; order Siluriformes; family Bagridae; genus Hemibagrus; species Hemibagrus wyckioides. The sequence goes on from NC_080731.1 coordinate 12,188,907, forward strand.
TCTGTAGTGAGTGTGTGATTGTGTACTGTGATGGGCTGGGAGCCTGTCCAGCATATCCCCTGCCTTGTGCCTCAAATTCACTGGGATAGATTCCAGGCTTGCCATGTGTCCTATGGATATATCCTATTGATGGTCTATTCATGAGTCAACTATAAGCTTGAAGAGTCCACTACATGTGCAAAACTACATATTCCGTGCTTCCCGAGCACACAAGTTCAATACAGTAAATAGACAAAAGGTATTACACCTAACCCTTGGTTCACAGTGATACAGAAACTACAAGCATTATACTTGATAACTATAAGGTTGATGAAAAATCTCTACAGACACATGGTATGGACAGTCTTAAAGCTGATAAAGAACAGAACATGTGTAATTTTATAAAGTAAGTCCACTTGGGGCTACTTTACTGCCATGTGGTCATTTGTCGAAGGAAGTACTGTACAATCTCTCTCTCTCTCATACATCCATTTTTAAACAAATCCAAGGATGTAATTTTGTTTCTGGACTTCTTGTGATACCTGAAATTGAGTGTAGTTACAACAATCGTTTCTTACAAATTTTGATGGGATGCCATTGGCTCTTCCTTCCTTTCGTTCTCTGATCTTGCCTGATTCATCCTGCCCCTTCTTCTGCACTTGTGGCTCACTTTCTGATGGACTATCTATCTGTTTTCTGTAACGATTATCCTACAAAGGGTCGCGGTCAACCTGGAGTCTACTCTTTGTGGACTTGGGACACAAGGTAGGGGACACCAAGAACAGAGTGTTAATCCATCACAGGGCACTATCTCACACACACACAGATCCAATTTTATGCTGCCAATCAGCCTACAAGGCATGTTTTTGGACTGGGGGAGGAAACCAGAATAACCAGAGGAAACCCCGAAGCACAGGAAGAACATACAAACACAGCACAAAATACAGGCAGGGAAGTCTTATGCTTGTTCACTGGACCTGTATAATGCAGACTTTTTCCTGCACTGCTGCTGTAAGCATAAAGACCATGATGCAGTTAACGAACATCCTTTCAATTCACTTACAACCATCTGACGTTACAGTACACAGCTGTATAAGAGTAATGATTTATAATCCTACTGTCCGGTGTCACTCAGAGCCTGATTGAGCGGTTCGTCCCAAGGTTTTTGTCGTCTATTTTCTTGCTACTGTCACATCTGGGCCGACCTGAATATAAATCTACATCTGGATTAGTGCAAAACTGCTTTGTGACTATATGTACTGTTAAAAGAAAAAAAATAATAATAACACTGTAAAACTCCTTTAAGGAATCTACTATAAAAGATGCAGCAGGGTTTCATTTGATCAGTGGTCAAATCCTCTAGAATATAAACAGTGAAATAATATGATTTGTCCATAAAAGCATGTGGGAATCAGACGCTTAGTGCTGATTGAGATCTTATTTGCAAAGGGCGGGTCTAAGCCCTACTGTACATCTGCACCACATAACCCTTCCTAAATAATTTCTTACTGCGACATCAGCATCCTGTGCACTGGCAGGGCAGGAAAAGACATCAACACCCGCTATAGAGCTTTAGAAAAAAAACAAATAAATACAAAAAACTTAGATGCGGTGTGTAAAAGCGATGTTTTTCCTCCCTCCTAACGCAATGCTGTTGTGTACCTGCGTGTTTAACATCAGCAGCAATCAGAATGAGGAAAAGCGACGGATGCTCCATCGGAACACACACACACACACACACACACACACACACACACGGAGATCTACGTAACGAGATACATGTCAAGGATGTGTATTTTGGAAGGATTTCCGATTCATGGTGAATGGCGATCACACCGGTTCCTACACTGAGATCAAATCCAGAGGGCTGTAGACGCCATTCAAAGCCAGTGGTCATCAAAGATAATAATAAAAAAAAACCCATCAAGATTCCTGCCTCCTTCTAGCAATCTTCACTTAAATCTCAATCAAAGCCGCTGTACATGAATGCTTTCCCAGTAACTGACCCTCGATCACGCGCAGAAACGGAAAGTTTGCCCTCATTATGTTTGAACCTCTTTGCATTATTATTATTTATTTCAACATCCGTGGCAGTAGAAAGTTATGATAATGCTGAATATTTCAGGCCCGGAACTCATCTGCATTACAGTGCCCTTGCTGTGGAAATAAAGTAGGAGCTGCACTACCCAGGATTCTCCCTTTTGTTTACATCATCAGCTACATGACCGCTGCCAAACCTGCGACTCTGTAACAGCTGCTAATTTAAACTAATCCACATCCGCGCGCGCGCACACACACACACACACACAGAGAGAGAGAGAGAGTGGACATCATGTTTCCCCGTTTTTTTTTCACAGGTTCCTCTTTGTGCACGCGCTGTTCTTCAAACATAAACACACACACGCGCGCATGCACACACTCACAGATGAAGCTCAAACAACACACTCGTATATTCAGTAGCATCTCTCACCTGTGCTCGGCTTGCCTGTTATTTCAGCAGTGTAACGGAACACGAGCCCCGCCCGGCTCCACCATCTTCCTCCGTCTCTGCCTCGCGCACAGACTGACGGCTTGGTGGGCGGAGCAACGTGACGTCAGAATCTTCCCAATCAATCCATACGGAAAGAGATGTATGTACCCGGGGGGGGGGGTGTTCTGATTTTTAATACATGGATATTATACACATAAGTGCAGTGTACATGTTCTCAGTGATCTCATGTGGTACTTCTAAAAAGCTTTTAATAAAAGCCTGAAAACGGTTTATATAAATAATTGTTTTTGTTTTTTTAAGCATTGTATTTCTGTCATTATAATTCATGTTTATTTTACAAGTAAAAAAAAAAAAAGAGGAAAGCATCCCTGCTGAAACAAGGCTGTTCAGAACTATGCTAAGGTTATAGATGAGGTTTGTCATCTTTAAGTGTTTCCAGATCATCACTGCCATGCAAACAGATTTGGTCATTTGCTTTATTTTAATGCTTCCGTTGATATATATTGCATTGCCAAATGTTTTGGGACACCCCTCCAAATCAGGTGTTGTTTTTCAGGTGTTGAGTTCGGCCCCTTAGTTCCAGTGAAAGGAACTCTTAATGCTTCAGCATACCAAGACATTTTGGACAATTTCATGCTCCCAACTTTCTTCCTGTTCCAACATGACTGCACACCAGTGCACAAAGCAAGGTCCATATAGACATGGATGAGTGAGTTTGGTGTGGAGGAACTGCAGAGAGTCCTGACCTCAACCTGATAGAACACCTTTTGGATGAATTAGAGCGGAGACTGTGAGCCAGGCATTCTCGTCCAACATCAAGTGCCTGACCTCATAAATGTGCTTCTAGTGGAATGGTCAAAAAAAATTCCCAGAAACACACTCCTAATCCTTGTGGAAAGCCTTTTCAGAAGAGTTAAAGCTGTTATAGCTGTAAATGGTGGGCCAACTCCATATTACGTTCACGTGCATGTAAAGCAGTCTCCGCTCTAACTCATCACAAAGGTGGTCTATCGGGTTGAGGTCAGGACTCTGTGCAGGCTGGTCAAGTTCCTCCACACCAAACTCACTCATCCATGTCTTTATGGACCTTGCTTTGTGCACTGGTGTACAGTCATGTTGGAACAGGAAGGGGTCATCCCCAAACTGTTCCCACAATGTTGGGAGCATGAAATTGTCCAAAATGTCTTGGTATGCTGAAGCATTAAGAGATCCTTTCACTGGAAGGGGCCAAGCCCAGCCCCTGAATTCACACCTGAATTGGTGTCCCAAAACATTTGGCAATATAGTGTATATAATACTCTTGGAACTCTTATACTAACTTATGTGTTTAATGATATTATCATTGGAGGGTCAGATATAGAAAGATGTTCGTTGACAGAGAACCATGTAGGGATCCAAAGAGTCACATTTTCTTTGGTAGAATGCAACTTTGAATCCCAGCAATACCATTTTTTCACTAGACATTTAAGAAAACATCACTAACTACGATCTCCCAGTCTTTTAATTAGAACAACAGCTCCTGTGTACAGAGCCAGGGTATTTGCCGGCTTCGTCAGAGTGTATCCCACTGTCCTTTGATGCAATGTGAACAGACGCTGTCTCATAGGAAGACGTCTAAGCAACTCCACCCAACTGTTTATCATTTGTTGTTGAATGAGGGAAATAGCTAGTGTGTGGGAACTGGCAATGATTGTAAAAACTAATCAAGAAACTTGCTGCAACCATAACATTCTTCCTGCAGCTGGTCTTTTTATACCAGCATTAGCGGTTCCTTCTTGCATGATGAAGCCATGTGGAAATAAGAATCTCTTCATGCTTGACGTATATATTATGGTCTTGAGCGAGTTGCATGGATCTTCCATATGGTACCAAGCACAGAAAGCCTCTAAATACAGCCAGATGCATGCCTATTAACTCCTAAAAACATCAACTAGCCAATCAGAAGCTTTATTACATCGGTTTCTGGAATTTTCACTGTTTAAGAAGACAACGTTGTGCATGTTAAACCTCTGATAATTACCAAAATAAATGTAATCAGTTATTTTAACATGGCGTCTGATATGAACAGAGTAAATGGTCAAATTGACATATTGGAAAATGAAATATATAGTAGTGAAGTCTGAATATCTTTAGCCTCGGTCTACATAACGCTCAGCATCAACACTACATAAACAGCCAATTTAATCCTTCTACACACCTTAAAAGAGTGGACTTTTGATTTCTAACTTTTTAAATAATAGAAAGCTGGAAGATTCTGGCTGCAGTTGCCGAAACCTGAAGTTATTACAACACTTCAAATGCTGTGCACAGTGAACAAGGATGCAGGTCTGTTTTTCCAGAGAAACGTTTTTATTTCATGTGGTAGGTAACGGACGAAAACATTTACAGTGGATACAAGTCTTTTTAATCTACAAATAAATATAGAACACACAGACAAAACGCTAGATTCGTTAGCAACCTACAGTACCTTATGTAAACTTACCTAGAAATATGTGAGAAGGAACAAAAGCACTACAAAATGATTTCATTGCTTCTTCCCAAAGCTTGATGAAAAGAATGTATCTGCATAGATGCACCAGCGCCATTCAGTTCATGTTTTATAGGTTCTAGAAAAACAGGCAGTTAATACACGGATATGATGCAAGAAAGAACGGTAAGATGAAGGTATTTAAGACAACAGTAACGAAGGCTAGATTTATGGTCGAAGCCCTAAAAAGATAGGGTTAATAAAGAAGCGATTCTCAGAAACAGTAGGTTTTTTTCCTGATAACATAAAACTGTAAGATGGCTCTGGTTCAGCAGGTAGTTGGTTTAGTGGCAGAACTTGTTCAAAATGTGTGGAAGGAAAAACTAGGAGGAAGATTTTTCTCCTTTTTTTTGTGCCACTTTGGACCATGGAAGCAGAAAAGAAAAAACATCACAAAGGCATGTTTGTTTCCAATAATCTCCAAACAAGTAACAGAAATGGCAGCTTACTTTACAAGAAATATGACTATGTAACGGACATGTAACAAGACTCGGTTCAGGTTAATACAAGTACATCTTACCACAGTGTGAAGGACCTGTATAGGAGTCAGTATTTGTAGGTAGCCTTTAGTGTAACTGCAAACTGATTATACACTCACTGAGCGCTTTATTAGGAACACGTGTGCAACTGGTCATTCACGCAACTATCCAAACTAATAAATACTGCAGCAGTACAATGAATAAAATCCCACAGATACATGACAAGAGCTTCAGTTAATATTCACTTAATCTACCATCAGAACGGAGGTAATAATACGTTCATAGTGATTTGGTTGCTGGTGCCTGGTGGGTTGGTTTAAGTAATTCAGAAACTACTGAGATGTTCATTTAAGAAAGTCTCACAGAATGGTCTGGAAAAACAAAAAACATCCAGTGAGCAGCAGTTCTGTGAGTGGAGAAGCCTAGTCAATGAGAGAAGATGGAGATGATAAATAGACTGGTTTGAGCTGACAGGAAGGCCATGGTAACTTAAATAACCACTCTTTACAACTATGATGATCTGAAATGCATCCCAGAACAAGCAACACATCAAACCACGAGAGAGATGTGCTCCAAATGCAACTCCGGTCAGCCAAGTACAGGAACCCCAAGCTACAGCTACGGGACTGGAAAACAAACAGACAACAGTTTTCCTGATCTTCAACTGTCCAGATTCCACAGAAGTGTCACTCACTGGAAGGTTTTTGTTTTCCGCGTCATTCCATGTAAACCCTAGCGACTATTTTCAGGGGATCAGCGGTTTTGGAAATACTCAAACCATCAACCATGATGCAGTTACGAAGATCAGTAAGATGATCACTGAGATTTCCCCCTGCTTCTGAAATTGTTAATAAATATTAAATGAAGCTCCTAATCTGTATGTAGTTTATTGCATTGTGCTTCTGCCTCATGATTGGCTGATTGAACTGGGTCCTAATAAAGTGAGGGCATTAAAAGCATCCTTTAGCAACTAGAGAATAATCCTGTATAACTTCTTATTACTAAAACCCATTTTTTATTGTCCTAGCAGGAACGGTATCTAGGTTCAGAGAACAGAACCAAGAATTATATGATTATATATCTTGTCATAATGTCTACCTTTCAATGCATTTGGTTGTAGAGTGAAGGAAGAATGGGCTTTATTGCCAAGCTACTGCACCACAGAGCAACATGGTTCGAGAGAAACACTCCAGGCTGGGCAAAACAAAAAAAAACGAACCAACAGGAAAAAGGTAAATAGCCCTAGATAAAGTTAATTGATCGCTATACAAGTGTGGAAATGGAACACTTCATTTCGTATTGTCACTGTGCAACTGTGCAAATATCATTTCATAAGACAAACTGCACACTTTAATTTACACAAAAAAGGAAAACCCAGTCTAGTTTTTTTTTTTTTTTTTTAAAAGTTAAATTACAATGTCAGTTTGGATTCTCCAGACTATTATTTTCAATATCAGATGCAAGTAGTATCTGAAGAACAAACCTAAAAGGTGTTCTAGATATGTTAAAGAACTTAAATGTTTTATTGTCAATATAAATCTATTCTCTTGCTAGTAAATAGTTCCGATTATGTGTAAAAAGATTATAGAGTACATTTCAAAATGACAGAAGCTTATGCTTTCCTACAAACAAACCTATACAAATGTGCCATAAATCACGTCTGCTTTATAAGATTGTACTGCTGAAAAGTTGCTAAGAGGCCAGAAATGTCTAACGCACAGCTAGCTCGACCGTGACCGTCTAGAGCCGGTTTACACTGTGCCATTTCAGCGGTCTGCAAAGATTATACCATGTCACGCTGTACGAGATGATCCCGTTAACATCTTGGTCGAATTCTATGACGGACAGTGATAACGTGTTCTTCCTGTCAGTTTACACGATGAAGACCTGCGATTAAAGAAAATTACTAAGTTCTGCTTGCAGCATCAGTCAGTGTGATCCAGGCTTGCATAAACCGAAACAGTTTTTCAATGTGAGCTTGAGGTATTAACATTTTATTTTTGTCTGTAATCATGGTTTGTCATTACCGATGCTACTACTGTATTTGTACCTGTACAGCAAGTTTCCCACAATCCTTTGCTGCGCTCCTATCAGTGGATTTGTGTTAAGCCTTGTAGCAGCAGTCTTCAGTAACATTAACGCGGTTTCGTCTTCGCTCGCCATGGCAGCTGCCTGTGAGAACTTCACAATATACCATGACCGACCTCAACTCACTGTGCGAAGAGTTCCTGTATAATGTGCTATTTCTGTCTCCGACCGAACGACAAATCACACAGTGTAAACCTGGCTGAAGTGTTTAGTTTTAATAAATTGCGATATGAGTGAGCCTATCATGAAATTTATATCAATTCTTTGCATAAATATAGTAGTGTTAAAAGAGAAGCAGCATCTGTCAACCCGGGCCTGTTAAAGCCTTCTTTAGTGGCTGCAGAAAATTAGCACCATTCGACAAGTGTTCGACTTCAGCTTTGTAGCTTGTACTAATCACAACACCGTCCTCAGTGGGCAGACGAGTCAAGAAACGTGATTCCCCTTCATAATGAAGACTCAGGCTACATTAAAAAAAATATATATCACACTGTGCTTTAACACTGAGATTCTCCAGAAGCATGACACTTAACGGTTACGTGTAGGTGATCTTTATTCTTTATACAGTGTGATGAATGTGCCTCTATAAGATTATGTATTCGATTGTGAAGCCTGAGCTAATGCTATGCCTTTACATTAGAACACAAACACACCTACAATTTGCACAAGCACTACCCATTCCTGTTGTGTGATATTAAAAGTCTTAATAAATATTGATCCCAAATCGATCAGCCTACCGTGTTTTTAAAGGTTTCTGAGAAACTCTGTGATTGTGCTTACATCATTAACGGGTGCAAACTGCTCTGAAATTTGTTAAGATCTGTACAGTTCAGAGAACGAATAAACGGTAGAGCAAAAGTAACCAAAGCCTGCCTGCTCTTAATGGAACTGAAGGAAGTGGGACAGGATCAGTTTGAGCTCCAACATGTGCACCTAAGTCTCCTGACAGGAAGTGTACAACTGAAGGCAGCATCATGAAGACGTCCTGCACTCGTTTAAAATGTGCAAAAATAATAATAATAATAATAATAATAATAATAATAATAATAATAAACCCAAGAAAACCTATATATAAACAATATAAAAAGTTTCAAACTGAGCAAAAAAAAACAAACAAACAAACACAGACCTGAGATATCAAGTACCTGAACAAAAGCAGATACTGCAGACCAGCATTTCTCTGCCATGGCTCATCACTTGGTTTTCATCATGAAGGGGAATTCACTTGACAGTCTGGCCTTCTTCAGTTACGCAGGACTTGCATGGATGGTGCCAAAACTAAGTTGATCTATTGAACCTCACCCATTTCCATGTGGGTGAAGTATATCTTAAGCTACTGACCTATAACAGAGTCCAGCCACTTCCTGTATGCGTTGGCGAAACGGCCTTGTTCAGGGTTCCTGCAGCTGCTGAGGATGCGCGAGATGAAAGTGTGTTCAGAAGGGAGAGTGGGGCAGGGTGGCCCTCGCTTCAACCGTTTACTGTCCTGTGTGTAGCCTCCCTGCTTACTGCCCTCTTGTGTACAGTCAACGTCCATGGCCTGGAAGCTCCTGTCTTCATCACTAGGGTCTGGAGAGTCATTGAGGAGATTGTGGGCGTGGCCTGGAGATAGAGGACCCTGCTCTTGACTGTTATTCCGCCAGTGGTGCCACAGATAGAACACATGCCGTCTGTTCGGGACAAGAAATAAACGTGCATTTTTTTTTTTTTTTTTTGCATTATGCCATTATACAGGTTTCTTGCTATTTAAATGAAAAGGCTTTGGGGATTTAACAAAAAGCTTGGTGGTCTGAGAAAACCATGTGCACATAATGAAGGGAGAACCTTGTGATGGCCAGTACCTGATTACAAACTTTAATGATTAGACCTACACTACCGCTCAAAAGTTTGGGATCACTCAAAGATTTTATTGTTTTCCAAGAACACACACACAAAATTAGTTTAAATAGAAAACATAGCAGAAGAACAGGACATGCTGACATGAAATAATGATTTTGATGGAAATGATGAATGTTTTCTTCAAACTTTGCCTTCATCAAAAAAAAAAAAACAAACAAAAAAAAACACTTTTTGCAGCAGTTACAGCCTGGCCATTCTAGCGGTCAATTTTTCAAGATAATCTGATGAGATTTCACCCCATGCTTCCTGGAGGATCTCCCACAAGATGGACTGGCTGATGGATTCTTCCTCCGTAGCTGAAATCAACCTGAAATATGTATTTCATATCTGTTTGGCTATGGCAAGTAACCTACCAAATCATAAGAAAAGCAGAATTAAGTAGCAAGGTTTTTGAGATGTTTAGAAAGACAGCAGACAGTCAAAGCAAGGTGTCCTAAATAAAAACATTTCCAGATATTAAGCTCAACATCTACTTAACCTACCTAGAAAATGTAATGGATATAAGGAAACAGATTGTCTATGTATACACTGTATATGTACTTATGTAATATATACAGACAGCAGAACCAGAGTTATCACAGTAGCAACAACACTGTAAGTGCAAATTGACAGAAGAGGCTTTTAGACTGAAGAGGAATAAAACATTTTTCACCAAGCACCTGCTCTCCTCCCAAAGCCCCAGAGAGCAAGACAGAGAGAGAGAGAAAGAAAGACAGAATTCTCCTTAGTGACCTATGGTTCTGCAGCACAGGACCATCCATCACACTACAACACTGCACTATAAACACATCAGACCAGTCTAACAGAAGGCCAAGGACAACCTACTGGAGACAAAGTCACAGCGTTCATGCAGTGCACAGCACACACAGTGCTCAGGCACACTCCAGCAGCACAGCATGCAGCTGGAAAACACATCCTACCTCATCGCCAATCCAGATGGAGGTTAATAAACAGAGCCACTGAATGGAACTGTAGCTAATGTGCTATGCCACATAATTGGGACATATTTAGAAAATAAGACGAATCTTCCAATAAGACCTGAATGTGCAGATGGTGGACAAAGACAAAACCGATTGCCTTTGTCCTGAGTGATCTCTTCCAGAATGAACACAGAGAACAGGGAATTACTAAATGATTTAACATGTGTGAAAATGATTTAAACCATACACTGTGACTTTCACCATTAACAGATCACAACCCATTGATAGACCATGGGAGATTTTACAGTGACGAGCTGGACAGCACTCTACAAGACCATATTTTTTTCCTGTAATTTCTCACCTGTCCGTATCTCAACAGCACTCCAAGAACATGCAATAAAACATGTACACTGAGTGAAGAGTGGGATGCATTTCTAATTTACAGAGAGACCATTTAATCTTCTCAGTAATCTCCATGTTGTATTGACCTTGCAATCAATGAAATGATCTAAAAATATTCATATGTGAAAATAAATAAGCAAAAACATTTTAAGGTAAGGCAAAGAAAGGATTATTATTAGCACCATAACAGTGTGAGTGTATATATTTTATATATTTGGTGCACAAGGGTCAGCATGGGCACCCTGACTGGTCTGCAGCCCCATACACAACAAACTGTGATGCACTGTGTATTCTGTCACCTTTCTATCAGAACCAGCATTAACGTCTTCAGCAATCTGAGCAACAGTAGCTCGTCTGTTGGATCAGATCACACGGGCCAGCCTTCACTCCCCACGTGCATCAATGAGCCTTGGCCGCCCATGACCCTGTCACTGGTTCACCACTGTTCCTTCCTTGGACCACTTTTGATAGATACTGACCACTGCAGACCGGGAACACCCCACAAGAGCTGCAGTTTTGGAGATGCTCTGATCCAGTCGTCCAGCAATCACAATTTGGCCCTTGTCAAACTCGCTCAAATCCTTACGCTTGTCCATTTTTCCTGCTTCTAACACATCAACTTTGAGGACAAAATGTTCACTTGCTGCCTAATATATCCCAACACACTAACAGATGCAATGATGAGGAGATAATCAGTGTTATTCACTTCACCTGTCAGTGCTGATGTTATGATTTAATGTTATGGCTGATCGGTGTGTGTGTGTGTGTGTGTGTATATATTTATATTGTCATCACATTATCACATTTTTAACTGACCCATGTGCTGAAGCAAAAATAAATCATTAAAAAAATATCAGGTTGAGTTAAAGAGTTAATTTAAAATGATGGTTCAGTTAAAATTATGAATTAAAGAGAGTGGAATTTTTAGCTGGAGAAAGCTGTCTTAACCAGAGTATAGCTTTGCCACACCATTACAACCCATTTAAAACATTTTTTGTGGATGATCATTTTTAGTGGCTTTATTAACAAATATACTTACCTGATGTTAGTTATATACTAGTCTAATGTCAACCAAGACTCTTTTTGGTGTATTTTTGAGTGATACGGTGTAGCATGGCACTTCCATGTTAAAATATAGAGCAACCACACAGAGTACTAAAAAAAAGTTAGCAGCTATGCTGTCTGAAAGTAAAATGTATAAACAGTGTGCCATAGGCCCTCACCTGTGGCACCACAGTGTCTCGTGGCCTGGGTATGACTCGATGAGGTCAGTGCAGAGCTCTATCTCGTCATGGAAGAGCTGAGGGATGGCGTCGGTGTGGGGCTCGTCCACTGAGCCTCCTCTGTTAGGCTGTTGGACCTGACCCAGCTCAGCCAGCAGTACCTTGAGCAGGAACTGGCGGTAGTGAAAGCCGCTGTGGTCAGATACGTGCATGGACACCCAAAGTTTTGTGGAGGAGAGTTCATCATGAAGAATCTGCACAAGAAAAGCACACAAATGCTACTAATACATCCCATTAGGAGAAGGCTTAGGGTCACCTGGACTGATTGAATAAACCGGCCTTTAATGATCCAAATACACAAAAATGCAAAGAAAGGGACTCTCACCTAACAAGACCCTATTACTAAAGAGATAGATACCAGACGGCATCATTACCGTCCTCGCTATTAACCAATTACTTTTAAAATGCTGTAGAATTGCTTATGGTTATGTGGCTCATTAATAGCTGCATGCTTTGTTTAGTTTAAGCTCGGGGGCTTTCTGTTGCTTAATTTATATTCCCATTAAGAGTGCACACGGACACAAATAGTCAAAGACTTTCAAAGATATTGCAATAATCACATTTTATAACATTTTAATTAACCGCGTCAAAGACAACGCCTCCACCGCCAACAACCCTAGTACTTCTTGTTACTAATCTGTCTGCCTCAAAGACGCCTAAAATATACATCAAACAGGAAAGAAGCTACTGAAGGAAGGACTTTCGACTGGGCCGGTTACAGTGATACCTCCACACAAATCCCACAAACATGCAAGCACATGTTCATGAAACACCGTGCTAATGAGAATCACAGACTGACCGATGCACAGAGAAACAGACGACCTGAAAACATAATGCTACCACCACCTGGTTGTAGAGGTGCAACAAAAAAAATAACTGGTGTTGCATGCCTACATAACCATATTTATATATCACATATTGCACATAAACATTTGTAATGTATTGAATGTCATTGGAATGACTAAAAGAGACTTTAGAAAGTGAAAGACTAGGCATTAACACAGCCATATAAAATCCGAAACATTTCATATTGTTGTTTATGAAAGAATAGAAAATTAGAAAAACAGTAACACCACAAAGTTGTTAGTTTCTGTATTTTAATGTAAAGTAAATGTAGAGTAAACACACCATGTCCCAGCTGTTTTATAAGAAATACACCCACTCTACCTTCAGATTGCCTTTAGCCATGTGCTGCAGGACCCAGATACGGTGTGACCAGGCGTTGTAGTTGCTGGGGTAACGGCCCGCAGCATCTGCACACACCTTCATCTCCTCATGCACAGCTCTCTGTATCTGCTCACTGTAGTCGCTCCTTTCGTCAGCTCCACAAGGCTCCTTCTGCAGCCTCTGCAGCACCCAGCGCCTGCAACACACACACACACAAAATCCATTTAATTTCGTCTATTTTAATTGGCCAATCAAAACAAGCTAGATCAGAGCAGCATGTGGAAAATAAATCATCTCAATCACATTGTGTGTGTCATTTTATCAAAATCATGGGTTTGGTCTTGAATAAGAAAATATTTTTCTTTAAGGGACTGTAAATGATGAACATAGGAACCTGCTTCCACTCTTGCTTCCTTGAAAATGGAAAATTAAATTAAAAATGCAATCAATCAATACTTTATTTATATAGCACTTAACAACTACAAATTGACCAAAGTGCTTTACAAAACAAATAAAGAAGTCAAACAATAAGAAAGAGATAGATATGAAATCTACACAAGCTGTTAGAGTAAAAATAAACCTGTAAAATAAAGAAATTACAAAAATTAAGAAATAGATATTGATAGACAATAAAACAAAGCATAAAACATCATATTAAGAATATAGTGCAAGAGCATCAAGAATATAGATCAACATAGGATAAAAACAGAACTTTAAGAGTATCTTATAACTGAAAGAAGAGCCAAGATCCAGATGCATGCATATGCAAAGAAACAGAAATATGCAAAGAAAGAAATGCAGACATTTCAGAACCGAGTGCTTCATATCCATCAGTTATCTTAAATTGTTGCACAGTTCTGATGCTTTAAAGAGTAAAAATATATTATATATAATAATATAATAATATTAATAATTGAATAATTTTAATTATTTTACAGCAACTAATTTTCTTTTTAAGCATTGAACATCAGTTTTCTTATCCTCAATGTAATATTAAACAGATGTGGCCTACATTTTAGATTTTTATTCATTCTGCAGATGTTTCGACCCAAAGAGACTTGGCAAGTGAGTCAGAAAACGAGTTAAGCAGTGGACTGAGCCTCTGAGAGTTACGCTTCCTGCTCAAGGGCCCAAAAGCGGCTCTGTCTGCTCTGGCATTTAAGCTCGTTGACCGTCCCATCACCTCTGAGCTACCACTGCCTTTAAATCCCCTTAAAACTCCCTCAACCTCTGGCAATATTTTTGAGCAGAAAGTCAAAGTGATGCAACTCCCACACATGATCACGAGCAAGAGAACCTTGGGCACCTACTCAAAAATCCGAGGTGATGGATTGAAAAATTAATTCTAATGACGCTTTGAAAATTGCATGCCTGTGGGTCCATTCCAGGATGCAGGACTGAATAATATTATAAGGATTTGCTCATCTGACCTGGTTTAGCTGTACACAGGGAACCGCTACAGTGTCTACATTAAATGGGTCAGAAATGTATAGGTCTAAACTGATGCTGAATTAATAATGTTATCTGGACAATGCTATACTATTAAGAGAATAATCTTGCAGATGTGGATGAGGAAATCAAATCAGCCTGACCTGTGTATCCATGTCTCTGGGCTTTTTGGATACTTGGTCAGTGCTAATTTCCCGAGGTACAGGTCCTTCTCTGGATTCAGCACTCCACACTGAAGGAGCTCCTTCCTGCAAATGAAAGAAAATAGACGGACATTTAAAACCGAGTGTTGACTAGAGCGCCACCTAATGGACAATTTGAAATCATCCCACAAAAACCCTGACGTTAATGTAGTTCGGGTGTCAAATCATCATCTGTCAAAAGCAGCACCTGAGGGACTCGTCTGCTCTAACTGGAGAACACGATTATATTTATATCACAGTGCAGGGGTGAAGGAATTGAACGCAGGTTTTATTTAGGAATGTGAATCACTTTCTATAAACAGTGGCTGGTGACGGAGTCAGTCCCAAAAAAGATAACAGTGCTTAAAAAAAATTATAAAGAAAAATAAAAAAGACAAGACAGCCAGTACAGATCATTTGAGCAAAAAGAGCAGATAAAAAATGTCCATGTTTTTATATATATTTAGAAAAAATGATATATCTTATACATTTGTGATAGTGGTGAAGGAGATTCATTACCTTACATTCCAGGCAGTGGTAAAGTCTGGGTTTAATAGCAGTACTGTGCATGTGATGTCAACTAGCGCTGTGTGGAGAGATAGAGCTCTAATAAGAACCTCTAATCTGATCATCATGGTTACATCCTTGTCATGTAATGGTATGACCCAGGAAATATTCAAATAAAGATAAAGACATGACCTTACCCTCACGGTCCAGCCACTGCTTGCGCTGTCGATAGAGCAGCAGCTTGTTGTGCACATAAGGCAACAGGAACTTCACGCACCAGCTTTCCACCCCAAGCTTATTCTCCACCAAAACGATGGGGCTTCTGTTGTACCGAGCCTCAGGGCATGGTATGAGTCCAATCTCATCTCTACAATCAAAATCAAACAAAGTGTCATGACAAACATCAAACATGGACAGCAGTCTTAGGGTGCCTTCGTTTACGCAGCTCCTCATCCACTTAACTCGAACCTTGGTGTGGTTCATTTAGGGTGATCGGAACACACAAAGTTATTGCACAAGGGATTAGACCAAAATAACAAATCTGAGAGTCTGAGCGAGGTGATTTCAGTCTGGATTCCAAGTGAATTCTAGTCAGGTTCATTTACACAGGGAACACGATTTAGCTCGGAATCCATCCATCTGCTGTAAGGGAATAAAACCTGTATTATGGGCTTTTCTCATAAACAGCAATGAGGCACAAGCTTAGTCAAAATACAGAGATGTAGTGCTGAAGAAATGCCACGTCTCTGGGATTTTTAGAGCAAGAGACACTGGATGCAATATACAAACTGTTTTAAACTAGTTTTGTGTAGAATTATCTATTTATGTTTATAGCAACAGCTCTGAAAGCTCACTTTCGTCTCTATGATCTGGTCATTTGTAATGGCAAAGATATGCTTACTTTACCACCGCCATATTTCTGATGATATAAGAAAAGGTTCTCGGATCATGTTTTTTTTTTTTATTGCACATTTCTCAGACTTTAGAAAACGGATTCGTCAAGCTCCCTTCGAAACAGCAGATACAGGGCTGCTTTACTCAAGCTAGAACTGATAACACCTAGAGTACCAATACTAGCTTAAAACTCTGGATCAGTAAATCAGATTCAACACATTCTTTAAGCTGAAATATTTTATCGTAACTGCGACTGACCATTCTTGCCTTAAAGCATGCACCTGTAATAATTCCTGTAACAGAAGCTCAGCACAGGTTACGGTACAGGCACGGACATCAGCCTGTACCCAGAGCTCCGATATACGTTCAATGTTGTATCAAACATGGAAAAGGTGAAACCAAATCATCCCTGATTCGGTTTCTCGATATGACCCAGATCAGAGCTGACACTGTGCTATGAGCCTGAGCTTCTCTGGCACAGTTACAACCTAAGGGAGAGTCTTAATGAGGACTTGGGTCACTGAGCATCATGAATTTGGGTTGCCTGAAAAAAATAATCAAGTAGTTTAGAATTATACTTCATGGGTAAAGCATCTCAGGTCAAATCCATCCACATTAAAGAGCCATTTCATTGACATAACCAGACAGCCCTTTACTCATAATGATGAAAGAGAAACAGCTGTGAAAGACATGAAGAAAGCAGAAAGCTAGATCTCTGAGTTGATGTGAAATGTCAGCCTGGGGTCAGTTTCTGTGCAAGTTTGTTTGTTTGTTTAAACCAACGCAAGGTGTTTATAACTCGAAACGAAAATACAAATAACTTGTTCCACAGTTAAAAGCAGGACTCTCATTGTGTGCAGCTAGCTTAGCACAGCTAGTGTTTAATACACCTGTCCACCAAACAGCTACAGCCAACTAGCTAGCTAGCTCAAAGGAGTAGTTTTTACAGGGTTCGCACGCGCCAACCGTGCATGCGCGTGCGTGAACATACGAGACGCATAAAAGCAGGAGAAACGGCAAGGAGATATAAAAGCAATAATACATACATGGCGGGGTTTCTCTTAAACGCGTTAGTGATATCTTTGACAACTCTCTGGACCAAGACATCCACCTCCTCTTCCGACTCGGCCATTTTCCGAGCGCGAGTGACATCAGCACGAGTGACTCAACCTCATCCGGGAAACTGAGCAGCTCTCGCGCACGCGCAGATTCTGGCTGGACATGGCAACAGGCAAGGCGGCGGCGTCATTAGAAACGAGCTCGCGCCTCGCCTTTTTCTCTATCTGTGTCTCCATCGATAACCATTAGATCGTTTTAATACGATGAATTACAGCAGGAAAACTTTGATTTCAGACTGGTGAGTGTTATTTTAAAAAGGAAGAAGGAGAAATAGTGCTGTGTAAAAAAACTAATGAAAGTGCTGAAATAACAGTTCATCTGTTTTGAAAGGCACAAAAACAGGGAGGCAGAACCGAAAGACTACGATATCTCTGAATGTCGTGATGGACAAAGAGAATTGCACAAGTCAACATACAAGCATTTTGGCACACACTTGGATGCAGTAAGTGATGCTTGTACTGGGATCATATATATCATTATTAATCACTTGATTAAACAGCTGAAATTTTGAGCTTGTTCTCTCTGGGTTTCTTTTCTCTTAAATGGAGAATGTAGAGCATGAAGCTGAAACTTTCCTCGCTTTCACTGACAGCTTCACTTCATGTCTCAAGGGCACTCTTTCTGACTCTTTCATGTACTAAACAGACTTTTGTTGCTCACATCAGACATTTCCTGGTGCACTAGGTCTCGTAATCACAGTACACTTGAGATGTTCTCTGGAGATCAGTTTCAGGAATAGTTTCAAATGTTAATCCGGGCCCTGCGATGGACTGGCGACCTGTCCAGGGTGTACCCCTGCCTTTCGCCCTATGTGCACTGGGATAGGCTCCAGCAGACCCCCATGACCCTAATTAGGAATAGAGTGGGTATGGATGGATGGATGGATGTTTATCCGGCTCTAATAATCCCATTCTTCTCACTGTGATTTTATATGCATGTTGCAGTAGTCACTGTAGTTAGGACAAACAGAGTGTCACTTAGGAAACTTTAACTATGTTTATTTGGAGAAATACATCATGATTTAAGAACAGGAGGCACATTTTAATGAACAAAATGAAAAAAAAACTTATTTAAAGGAGTTAAAACAATATTAAATTAGCACTCTGAAAGCACAACATTCAAAACATTTTAATGTAGGTGTAATAATACTTTAAACATGTACACACACACACACACACACAAATAAGTAAATATATGACTTAAATGTGTTTAACGTTGCACTCTATGAATGCACAAAAGAAGATTAAACACGAATATAGGAACATTTATTGTTAACAATCAGATACTAAAATGAAGTGACAAAACAGTTCACATGCCTTAGTTCACATATCACATGAATTGATATATCAATGAACCATTTGACTTGAAAGAACAGCAATGACAGAATTTAATATATTAACTATAAAATTCAAACTTTTCCATTGGAAAGTATGTATAAATGCCAATAACACAAATTTAATACATTTGCAATGCAATAATTATGAACATGGAATTAGCTCAGTCATGAGGTAGTAACTGCAGGAAGTTTGCTTTATCACACAACAGCAAAAAAAAACAAACTCATGCATTCATAATACATATAAAAATTCCTACATTTCACATGCAACTGTTTAAAAATATGAAGAATACATTAATATGTTTTTATGAATGAGAAAATCTTGAGAAAGTCTAAAGTTGCTGGAGGGCTTTATTGGATAAATAATCGACTATAATAGACTATTTTAAAAATCTGCTTTTTCACAGGACTGGAGAACAACAACCCAGATTGCTCATTCAGTGAAAAAGCAAAATGCCAAGGATAATGCAAAATCAATGGTGCAGGCTGACTATTTCCACTCTCTGGTGTTTGACAGGTAAAGCAGTCCTGTCAAGTTTTTTCTTGCAGATTACAGTAAAATCCTTTTTTTTGTACTTCTAGTTGGGGTGACTCTTGCTAAATCAGGGGTTTTCCAAGTGTGGACTGTTCCAGGTTTTTCCTGATCTGACTCACCAAAAGCTTAATAATTTGTTGTTCAGCTGCAGCAGTGGCTCATAACCATAGATTCTAATGTGATAGCATGAATAACAACATAACTAGAAACGAATATAAGTGAGATGATTCTGCATGATTCTGCACCATTACTGGCCTTTTCTAGAAAATTTTGGACACACAGATGACTCATACAGTCATCCAGCATATGGTCCAACAGCTAGACATACCTTTATTTAACTGTACTCAATACAGCAGATGTTTGCCAGTTTCAGCAAACTGTCTCCCCAAACTACATCTCAGGTCCCAAGCAAATGACTTGAATCTAAGCCTAAACAATGGAGCATTGCAACAGAAGAGCAATTTTTCATATTTTCTCAGCTTTTGCGTGGGAAACAAGGTCACTAAGGTGCATAAGGATGGACATTATCTAATTCCCCTTTCCCTCATCTAGTCTTTGCAATAGATTTTACAATAAACATGGGCACACTGTGTAGACTCGCACTAATCCTTTGTTTGCAAAAAATTGTATTCAATTTTATATTTAATGTATATTTTTTTTAGTTGAATATTTATTACATTCATTAGTTAACTTTTTTTTCAAACTAGCACAATTTGGCATAAAAACACAACTTTGAAAACACTGTTTTATCGTTTGCTCCACCACTGAAAATATTCAAAGAGCGAGTATGGGGCACCGTGATTCCCACCCCAATGGGCATCTATTAGCGCTTGTTGCAGTTCCCATTTTTGAACACTATATTTGGAATAATAACTCTGCCGTTTGCCGCACTTCTAGAAAGCTAAGCATTCATTGGAACATTCTATTAACATTGTAGTGAGGGATGTGGTAGCTTGGTTAAGGCGTTGGACTAGTGATTGGAAAGTTGTGAGCTCGAATCCCTAGTCTGTCAAGCTGCCACTGCTGGGCCCAGAGCAACACCCTTAATTGCTCAGTTGCATAAAATGAGATAAAATAGAAGTTGTTCTGGATAAGGGTGCCAGCTGAATGCTATAAATGTAGTCAAACAAAAGAGTTAATAAGTAAATAAACAGGATTTAAAATGTATGGAGTCATGAAAAAAATTGTTAAATGGATGATATACACTGATCAGGGATAACATTATGAGCAGTGACAGGTGAAGTGAATAAGACTCGTTATCTCCTCATCATGGCACCTGTTAGTGGGTGGGATATATTAGGCAACAAGTGAACATTTTGTCCTCAAAATTGATGTGTTAGAAGCAGGAAAAATGGGCAAGTGTAAGGAGGTGTCAGAATACACAGTGCATTGCAGTTTGTTGCGTATGGGTCTGCATAGCTGCAGACCAGTCATGGCGACCATGCTGACCCCTGTCCACAGCAGAAAGCTCCAACAATGGGCATGTGAGCATCAGAACTGGACCTCAACACACCCGGATGGCCAGGCAATGTTCTGCTGGGAAAAATTGGGTCCTGTCATCCATGTGGATGTTACTTTGATATGTACCACCTACCTAAGCATTGTTGCAGACCATGTACACCCTTTAATTGAAACGGTATTCCCTGATGGCTGTGGCCTCTTTCAGCAGGATAGTGCACTGTGCTACAAAGCAAAAATGGTTCATAAATGGTTTGATGAGCACAACAATGAGTTTGAGGTGTTCAGTTGAGCATCTGTGGGATGTGCTGGACAAACAAGTGTAATCCATGGAGGCCCCATCTCTCAACTTCTACTAACATCTTGGTGCCAGATACCACAGCACACCTTCAGGGATCTAGTGGAGTCCATGCCTAGACAGGTCAGGGCTGTTTTGGCAGCAAAAGGGGGACCAAAATAATATTAGGCAGGCTGTCTAATGTTATGTCTGATCAGTGTGTATATGGTAGCTGATATATATGCTACTGGTCAGTTGGATCAGGTCTATCCTGTAACTAATTAAAGAGTCTGTTGGACAAGTAGGTTTGATTTGGTATGATCTCAACCCAAACACCTCAGGTTCTTTTCTTCCATGCTGTAAGGCTGTTACTGAAAATATCCCAGTCATCACAAGACTGGTCTGGCTACTTACATATGGATGTTAATGAGATCAGATTTAAAGAGGACATGTCAGTCAACAGAATACCAAATGTTTGCATATATGTGTAATAATTCCTGTTCATGAGGTATATATTACAAAGGTTTCAGATGCTCTCAGTTCACTATGACGCCAATAAATCCGTGTTTTTCGGCCTTGTTACTGCTGTTACTGCAATACAGGCGTTCACATTTTTCAGCAAGTTTGAAGAAGTCTTTTTTTTTCCTCTTACAATCTCCAGAAAATGAAAGAACATCCTCTACAAATCCTCAAGAGGCCAGTTAACAGTACAAAGGACGTTCTATCTGATGGCCTCTAAACGTTTGAGTTAACGATAAAAAGTCTTTTTGCAGCATGTAAGAGAAGCCTCTCAGTGTCAGAACATATGTTGGGCAATTTAACAAAAATAATAATGATAAAAAAAAATATTTTTCACAAGAACAAAATCAATCATCTGCTTATAGTAACAGCTGTAGTCTGCTCCCTTTGCTTCTGTTTCTTCTATTATTACTAAGAGCTTTATAACTATTATTAGCAGTAGTATTAGTAGTAGTAGAGGTAGTAGGCTTAATATTATTATAAGTGATACTTACTTACAAATAGTAAATAACAATATACAGTATGTGTCCATCACACAGGCCTTTGATTTAATACAAATCTTGGTATTCTGCAGAGAAACTGGGACATCAGACACAGCTGGAAAATCTGTCTTATCCTGCTATCAGTCAACCTGTAATGAAAAGTAAGTAAGAGAATTTCATGCAGTACGTTTTTTACTAGACTCTTGTTCACGTTGCAATGAATTTTTTTAACAGCACCCGAGTTTGTAACAGACAAGAATCCTGTTTTTACTTTGATGCCCAGTAGAGGGAAATAGTGATCTTGTTATTCATTGCAATAGTGATAATATAAGTATCTGTCTATATATATGTTATTTAAATGCATTGTCTTTTAGATAGCATGATTTATACTTATGACATAATACGTTCTATGTGCATGCTATGATTTTTATCTACTAAAAGAAGTGATAGATTACAGATTATGTTGTATTTCTTTTCTTCTTCTCTTTCAGTAAGCACACTCATTAATAAACATCATACCAGGAATTATTTCTCAACAAATAGTCATGAAAGAAATATTTGATGAACAAATAATTTCATTTTCCAACAGAACACACTATTTGCGATGGATATTGTTTGCAAAGGCTCAATGGTTCAGTAGACACTGTTTCAGTTGCCAGGCGGATTTGTAACAGACTTGCTCTTATAAAACTAAAATGCTAATAATACAGATTGATCAGACTCTAACGCCACTGTATGCATCTTATTTCAGTGAGTTAATTACTACATATGCATTGGATTACGTTCCACCTCGTGTCACCTCTAAGCAGGCAGTAAGTATGAGAACAGTTTGCTGTATACATATATACAATAGCATTATTCATTTTTTTACGAATTTTATTTGATTCAGAGATCAGATCAGCCTGGATCCTAGGCTGATACAGGTACCACGAACACTTATTATACAAAACTATTTAGAAGAAACACTACAACATAGAATTTGACACCACTCATTTATTTTATCCAGATGGAGTGTTTTTATTTTTCATTATTATTATTTTCATAATGTTCTTTTATACTGCAGTGCGAATTCATAAGTCGCATTTGTCTTATTATCTTTGAGAGAGAGAGAGAGAGAGAGAGAAGAGGCTGTTGAGGGACCAACTGCTATGATATAACTGATAATAGGAACTAGTTTCATAGCTTTAACTAGCTCTCTCTCTCTCTCTCAACCCATACACAGGATTCAAATAAAGCTCTGCTTCAATAATATGGAACAAACGTAACTAAACACAAGACATGGGGAAAATTAAACATGGTTACAGAAACATGACATGAGCATGGTCACCAGGACATTACCGAGCCTGGAGTTTAAGACAAATGAGCAAACAAACAAACAAACAACAAACAATGACTGACCAAGACAGGAACAAAAAGGGTTCCTATATATAGGGCAGAACATTAGGGCTATTGGGGAACAGGTATGAAGTTCAATGATTGTAGAAATAATCACAAATGAACAACGACAACAACAAAAAAGCACCAGAACATACTGAGTGTGATGGCGTAGATTAATTTTGCATAGATTAGAAATACATTACAGCACAGTGAAATTCCTTTTTCACATATCCCAGCTTTGGAAGTCAGAGCGCAGGGTCAGCCCCTGGACCAGAGAGTGTTAAGGGTCTTGCTCAGGGGCCCAACAGTGGCAGCTTGGCAGTGATGGGGCTTGAACACCAATTTGTCAATCAACAACCCAAAGCATTAACCACTTGAGCCTCCACTACCCATAATCCCTACCATCGACGATGTGTAAATCCTAAGAAATATTTCTAGTTTTCAGTTGAAAACAGTTTACTTTCAACTCATTTTTAATGGAAGCTATTGAGTTTATGTAATAAATAAAAAGGGAAATCCCTTTACAATGTTTATGCTTCTTGTAAATTTTCCAATTTTAATATGTGATCAAGCAGAAACTCCACAAATTTTAATGAGACAAACCCCACAGAGTTTACTTTGAGCTGCAGTTATTGTTGCTTAATGTATTAACTGAAGAATTAATAGGGAAAAAAAGGCATGAATATGATGGTTCCATGACTTAGACCATCATGTGTGTGTTTCACATAAACAGGATTTGTTTTTTTCAGGGAAACGTGGAAATTGATGTCTGTGTTAATCTACACTGGAGATGCAATACATATACCTTAAGTTGAATAACCCTGGAGCATTCATTTATAATATCTAAATGATCTAACACTGAATATAATTTATTGGCTTTTCACTTTTCTCAGTCCTGATTAATGATTTGTTCATCACCAAAGACGCAGGCCAAAGACGCGATGGACAGGAAGCTGGATTTCAGAAGACGCCAATCTCAGTTCACTGATGTGGCAGATCATCGGCGGTTGGGCCGGAATACCTGGCAGGACTTTAATGATTTGCAGGCTGTAGTCCAAGGAGTGGCAAAGTCCCTGTATAGACAAATGAATCTTTCATGCCCATAAGCATAAGCTACGATTTTCATACCTTCTTTTACTTGTTTTGGATTTGGTAGAGCAATAATTAAAAGTATGTCCTGCATATGTTTTTCTTTTTATCATTTATAACTTTCTGGAATATTCTTCAATTACGGAATATATAGATAAGTCATCTACACCACCCACCGTGTCCCGTCACACACAGAACTTATATAAACACTGCATGGGCCAGGTCAGTGCTGGAATTTACTTTCCAATGGGAACTGATGAAATAAATCTTTGCTGCTATACCTGTTGCTTCCATTATCTGTTCAAGTTGAAAATCATCCAACAAGTTTGTTTATTTCATGCATACAAATTAGTGGCTTTGTGCCATATCACCAGAGAGATTCGGCTCTGCTCAGAAAAAAAAGAAGCAAGCTGCACACAGCTATGCTGCGCAACAGATGTAGGGATTAAATTAGAAATGCATCATCTTCTTTCCTCCATCATCTTCTTTAGTCGGAACGGTTGTTACCATGGCTGTTGTGCATCTCTAAGAAACACTGCCTTCCTGTTGCTTTGCCTGGTTATTGGTTTTCTTTTTTAAGAGAATGGCTTATACCGTTATAGCAGGAACAACCACACAGGCCTGACTATCTATTTACTCACCCACATGAAGAATGTGCTTTTAGAAAGAAATAACTTTGAGCTAAATGTTTTATGTTTGTCCATGTCAATAAACCTAACACACTGGTATTTTAGTAAACCAGTAGCAAACCGAAAAGTATGTATATTTATATAGTAATACTGTTTAAGGCACATTTTAATGCATTTTTTAATAGCTGGAATACTTAGTCATATATTTTCCAACTTTTGCTATATATTATGTGTTCTTTTATATTTTAATCCTTACTAGGATTCACATATTGTATGCCAAAATTTTTTATTCAATTTAGAAGTGCATCAGTTAGCCACACCTCCTATCATAATATGTTTTAATGAATGTCAGGATCATTCAGAGGTATCTGTCATCCAGTTCAGAGGTATATTCCATCAATGGTATTCATCAGTTTTTTTACATAACTCAAGTGGTTAAGGCTCTGGGTCGCTGACCGGAAGAGCGGGGTTCGGGCCCGGCATCGGCAAGCGTCTACCAGTGGGCCCTTGAACAAGGCCCCCAACCCACCCTGCTCCAGGGATGCTGCATCATGGCTGACCCTGCGCTCTGACCCCAACCCCCAAGGATGGGGTATACGAAGAAAGCCTTTCACTGTGCAGTACTGTATATGTGGCAAATAAACACAACTTAACTTACATTCTGACTCTACTTTAAAGCAAACAGCTCCTCTTAATAAGTAGCTGAATAGGTAAGTCAAACCGAAAACCTTATACGCCTTCTCACATCTATGAATTCGTGACAATTTAAAAGCCAAGCTGAGGCAGTGAAGCTAAATATTACAGCCAACTGCGGGCAGTCAGAACGGAGGCAGGCAGTAGTTTGGTAACAGAGCAGACTGGAAACTTTTGGAAAGGCCAGTCTGGAATGCATGGGTGCTATTGTTAGTGTAAGATTCTTGGATCACAGTTCCGAAAGTCACATGACATCCCCTTAAGGAAGCTATTTCAGATCTCCAGTAAGCAATAAACGCACAACCCATAATTAATACGATTCCAGCAGAACAATGTACACAGAAGTCACTTTGTCTTTCATGTAAGATTAATTGTTAGTATTATTAGTTGTTTAAAAGGTCAGATGGAAGTGAAGACATGTCAGTTGATAGAAGGGATATATTTAATGACTGGAAAAGAGAGGTAGAACAAGCCTTGACAGTGCCTGACATAAATAAGTCATGTAATGACATCCTTTGGGATTTTCTGGGATGATGTCATGGGTTTGAATTTCAGGACAAGTGGTGGTGTGTTAAATGTGTTTTCAATATTGAAGCAGCTTTGTCAGACAAACTGAAGACATCATGCAGCGCTTGCATGTCAGTCAACTCAAGTCCTTTTGTATTGAATTGGCGAAACATACAAATGAATGCAGCTGAACTTTACACATGACTATATGACTATAAGCAAATCACTGCAATGTGTAAAGAACTGCTACTTATATCAGGAATGTTTTATTAGTCTTCCCATAATATCCTGGTAGCAATAAAGCATTAAAGCATGTGTAGTGTATGTAAGATTAACTGAAAGAATGATCGCAAACTATTTCACTACTCTGAGAAACTTCAAGTACAATGGAAGTCGACAGGTAGTTGTTATATCCTGTCGAATTATCTCACTTACTCACTGATTTATTCTGGGCATGGTCCATGGTTGACCTGGAGCCAATTTCTGCAACACTGGAGATTTCCTCCTCTATGGGACGTCATGCACACACATTCATTCACATCTAGAGACAATTTGGAAACCCACATGAACGTGAGGAACACATACTAAACACCACACAGACAGTAAACCAAGCTCAGGATCGAACCCAGGACCCTAGAGACATGAAGAAACACTCTTATAAACTGCTCCACTATACTCCTTTAACAAGTTAAAGCTGTATTCAGTTATGTTAAATGTGTGTAATGAGTATATAATTCCAAAATTGCACACATCGATCTTCAGATTAAACTGTGGTCAAATTTTTATTAAATTAGTGAGAAAACCCATTTGGAAAACCGACTTAAGTAATTGTTTCTGAATGCTCGTTTTTGTTTGGATGGTCTCCTGGATATAGGAGGCCACCAAAGATCCTGGAGCTTCATGAACATGTGCAGAAAGAAAAGAAAATCGTTGAAAAAGATAAAAAAAAAGGAATTAATGCACTTTTAAACCTATTTTGCTTTAACAATGTTGGCTCACACGCAGCTAAATGGAGCTGTATAATGTGCCTTAATAATCAATTTAAGTAACTGCGTAACCTGACTGTGCACAAATGAATT
Source organism: Hemibagrus wyckioides (assembly GCF_019097595.1). Taxonomy (NCBI): domain Eukaryota; kingdom Metazoa; phylum Chordata; class Actinopteri; order Siluriformes; family Bagridae; genus Hemibagrus; species Hemibagrus wyckioides. The sequence goes on from NC_080731.1 coordinate 12,216,274, forward strand.
TTTCTGAATGCACGAACTCTGAATACTCCTCTGCATAGACGAACTGAATAAATGGCAAACACTTTTAGAAACTGAAGGTGTATCACATGTCTTTTAGCTACTGTAATATTTACACAAGGTATAATAGGAGATTTACTGTCCCTGTCCTCTTTAAGTTTGCATGACAAATCTATGAGCTTGTTGAGTTGTATAGGCACAATGCCCAGAGACACAACCGATTAGAATGAAATTCTAGAAAGATAAAGAACGATCAAATTAACATTTTTTGTTTTCCTGTGACCTTATTTTGCTTAGAATTTAAAGAACTAGGTCAAATCACTCTTTCCGTTAAATGAATGGCATCTCTTTGTAGTCATGGTAACTAGAGAGCAGGGATGAGATGAGATGAGATAAAATAATAAGAGGCAGCTGTAGTCCATAAAGCTGAAAGCTGAGTGCTTGCTGTCTAAAGCGTATGTCCTGTCCTCTTATGCTTTGGCTTCAGAGCAAACGGTTTTTGGAAAATTTGTGGTGTGTTTTCACACTTTTTTTTTTTAGCCAATATCCTGAACTGCCTCCTGACTTCAGAGCTTATATTTGGTATACACTCACTGTGTGATATGTTATAAAAAATAAAACCTGCCCTTTAATCTGATTCAGTCAGTGACTCTCTGATTCTACTTAAGTCTCGATCAGTGACATGAGATTGTATTTATTTATTTTTACAGTGGTTTCCTATAAGACTTTAAGATTTAGATGGCTGTTACTACTGTATATAGTGCATTCATACATTTCATACTGGCGATGGATCATCCTACCCACAATCCCTGGCATCCAGCTGTTACGTGTTGCTAGATGTGTTATATATCTCAGTAGCAGCAATCTTTAGTCTTATGGCATTATGTAGTATATTTGTAGTAATTTGACTTCTAGAGAAATCACTAGAGTTTTCATTAGAAGGCCACAATAAGTTTTACAAAGAGAGTCTTCAAGCATAGATCACCAGATTTGTGAGGTGTCTTGAGTTACACTATAATTTTGTTTGAACTTTTCTGCCAGTAAAGAAATAAAACACAGTAGAAAAGAAAAGAATAATCAACAAGGCTGTGGGATGAGTTGACTTACTTGTTTTGAATGTTTTCCTACAACAGGACACCCTGGAGTGTTTAATTCCCCTTGACGACAATTCCCCTTTATAAATTTACTAAAGACACATGACACATCACATTATTTATCTTTCATAGCTACTTATAATGTTGTGGAACATCTGTAATGCAAGTTATTTACTGTTATCACTTACACTGTGTGGTCAAAAAAAAAATCTTCTCTCTTCTAGGAAGGCTTTCCCCTAGATTTTGGAGTGTGGCTGTGAGGATTTGTGTTCATTCAGCTACAAGAGCATTAGTGAGGTCAGGCACACAGTCAGTGTTCCAGCTTATCCCAAAGATTTGTAGTGTGGTTGAGGTTAAAGCTCTGTGCAGGACACCAGAGTTCTTCCACTCCAAGCTTGCTTTGTGCATACAGACACTGTCATGGAGCAGATTGGACCTCGATACAGTAAGGGGAAAGTAAAGCCACAGCATACAAAGACATCCTGTGCAATTGTGTACTCCGTCGGAAAAGTTTGAGGAAAAAACCCATATGTGTGTGATGGTCAGGTGTTCACAAACATTTAGCCATATAGTGTGTATTATAGTAGCTATAAACAGTCTCTCCTACACAGCCTCTCTTTTACTCTCTCATAGAGTCATTAAAAACACAAATCACAGCATCGAGTTACAAAGAAGCAGAAAGAAAACATCCTAAAGGTTATGTACAATGCCCTCAACAGATGTGTCTGTGAATGAGCCGTAGATCAGAAAGGCATGCTACAGTAGAAAAATAATCAGCACGTCTGACCGAGACGAGAATTCAATCGAACATCATTCTGACCATTCTGAGAAATCTCTTCATATCCTGATTTTTGTGATCTGGATAGCACAGGATTTATCTTCCACTAATCCCTCCATTTTCTTTTTTGGGGCTCCAAACTAAACACATGCTAACTTGGTGCTGATCTCTGCAAGGATCTCTGCAGTGGTGAAGAGAGAGGGCTTCCTGACTGAGGGAAAATATACAGAACACTATCCAAACATCCAAACTATCCAAACTTTGCCCTTGCATGGCAAAGACAGAGGAAAAGAGACATAAATTGTTCAGGATGCAGCTTTGGATCGTTCTAAAACTGAATGAAAAAGACTTGAATCCTTGTGAAAGATAATGTTTTTATTACACAGTACTATTTATAACAAGGCTTGTAATGTACCAATATTAAATCCTTCAACCTATTATTAAGGCTTTTCAATCTACAATGCATATTGTAATCTTCAAGTGTGCTTCAAAATGCTCTTTGTATTGTTAAGCATACAATCTACAGACTGAAGACCAGTTCTAGATTTGACATTATTTCTGAGAGGGCTTTATTCATGTGCTGATATAATAACTGAAATATGGTAACAGTTCCAGAAACTATACTGCTATTCAGATCTAGACCCATATTTCAGAGTAGAAAGTCTAAATAAGCCTTGGGATGTGGTGAAACCATACATCTGACCCTTGACCTGTGGCAATATACATCTGCACATCATCAGACTTTCTTGCACACACACACACACACACACACACACACAGACACATGCCTAAAGATATATATCTAATAGAGCTGTTTTCATACATCCATAAAAACAAAACTACAAAAATTACATCACCTGAGGCATCTTCATGAATCAAAACCTTTTCATATATCAGATTAATCCCTTTTTATAGCAAATGCATTTTATTTCATTGAATTATTTTTATTGCTGAAATGTATAGAAGTTTTTTTTTGCAGTAAAGTTAGACTAACTCAATAAATACAAAACGCAGAAGGTACCACTGGGAGTATATTCTAATGCTGACATTAGAAATTCCACTCATAAAGAAGTATTGGGTTTCTATAAAACCCAATCATGCAAAGAGTATTTATTACAAATGCCTAAACAGCACCAAGAGGATTAAGTGCAGTTAATATGCCTTGATTCAGTCCTTGCAGGATTCTGATCGCAGAAGTTAACACAAAAATCTCATGACTGCATGATATTCAGAGAAGTATACCATTTTTTTAAAAGTTACTGCAGATTTTCCACAGGTTTGGACATGCATTGTTTGATGTAATCACAGCACAGAGCCCTCTTTGATTCATGTATACAGAACATACAACTACCACAGAAAATAATGGTAGGAGTTAAAAAAGCAGAATCCTGTGCACTTTCACCAGTTCATGTACTTTTCCAGAGAAAAAGCACAAAAAATTGTGCAATTGCTGAAAAACAAAACAAAACAAAAAAAAAAAGCCCCTGCAAAATCCTGGAGGACTCTTGAATTTATAAGCCAGTTGTTTAGATCTGATAGGAAGCATGCCTCTAAATCTGTTTAATATTTATATTTTGAAACAAGTTCCCAAGAATTCATCAGAGAGTTTATACAAGCAAGGCTGATTCAAATATATTTAGAAGAATGACAATGTACATTTCAGTACATTTTAGATAATGTGGTTATTATTCATTCATTCATTCATTCAGGAGTAATCTCTTTACCCTGGTCAGGTCTTTTCTTGATGAAACAGAGCCTGAGGAGGAAATACACACCGGATGAGACAGGGCATCATGCATGCACACACACACACACATAGTTATGAAATTAATATCAGTATGTCTACCAGAAATTGGAGAACCTGTAGTAAGATTTACCCTAGTAAGATTTATTAAGGCATATTGAAGTATTAATACGATGCAATATGATTGTGCCACAGTAATTTAAAATATGAAACTTTTTTCAGCTATTTAGCATGAAACTAATTCAGGTAATGGTTTTAGTTGAAAGTATTTAGTTGAAGTATTTGCTGAAGTAGAAACAGACATTATCCTGAATTACATCTAACGTTCAGACACGGTAAATGAGTCAGCTCAGCATTCAGCAGCTGCTTTCAAGAGGATCGAGTTTTTGACTCAGGCTCCTCCAACACCAATATGCTAACAGGTGTGCATATTAGTATGGCGGCTCATGTCTTGGAAACTTATATCTAGCGTACAGCATATCTGTTCCACATTCACATGGAGCTACTGTGTTCTCTGAAGTACAGACAAAATATATTTCAGTTCAAGACTCTAGTTTTCCAGTAGACTCTTCGGAGCTTTTGGTTTCCAGTACTGCAAAAAAAAAAGGCTGGCAGCTCTAAAAGTTGCAGGTGGAAAATTTCACCATAACTTACATCCAGTTACCACTTTTAAAGGATTCTAAGGTGAAGAGCAAATCCTATCCTGCTCACATAGAGAGGCATATATTTTCTGCTGAAGCCTGACAGAGAGATCAAGAGATCCTAACTGAATAGGAATAGTGCTTTGCGGTAGGTGCAGGAGACTCTGGAAAATCTCGTCATAATTTACATCTGTTCCTGGCTGCTATTAATGAAAAAGCTTAAGAAAAAAAAAAAGTCATGATCTAACATAGAGGATGTTATTGAGCAAAGCTCTGCTGAGGCCTGTTGGGGAACTGAGGAGATCCTGGAGCCATAAACTCCACACTGCAACACACTTTGTTTAAATTCTACCTTAACTTGGCTGTAGATAAGTTTACATTCTATGGAAATGGCCAAGCAAACATACGAGAGTCCGTTAATGATCATGCCTCGTTTTTCTGCCTGAGAGCAAACATGGGCAGCGACAGAATGCTCATGTTTCCATTGGAGTTGAGCGTTCTGGTTTACACTCATGTCAGACTAATTCATATCTGCACTGAAACAAAACGACATAATGTTGCATTTATGCCACTCGATCACTTCATGAGCTACTTAGGACAAGGCTTTGCTGTGATTTTTTTTTCACCATGCTTAATGCCAGTTTCAGCATACAGCCCCTGTTAAAGCCAAATACTATGATTATGATTTGCTCCATGACCTCATCCAAATTGTTGCTGGCCTTTGAAGAAACAACAAAAGTAGTAGCTAATCCTGCAAGCCTTTTGGATCTCATGCTGCGACACATGAGAGAAACAGAGAACATGGTGTGGAAAAAGAAAAGAGAGTACTTGTAAAAGCTGGCCTTAAAGACGGAGATGATAATCTGCATTAATACTTTATTGATTGAGTACATTAAGTCATTGCTTTCAGCTAAATATTTAGTGGAAACTTCTCTGCTGGCCTAAACAGCAGTGATCTGAATCACTGACTTGCATTTTAATATATTTAATATATTTTTTCATGAATGTGTATTAAATTATTCCTAATAGTCCATTCTCTACATTTCATAACTTTTCTCTTAGTTGCACTGCTTCCAGTAGTGTATATTTATGATAAGAGTATTTATCCAATCATATTTCAGCCTGTGACTGACATCATGTGTTGCCAGGGTGAAAGAAATCTGCCTTAAGGCCTTCAGAATCAATAGTGCAGGCGCCAATGAAATTGTTACCTTAACCAATCAGATTTCAGGTTGGCGTCACTGGGGCCATCTAACAGGCATACGATTACGTCAGCAATTTCCCATCCTTTGATTGGATAATTGGAGTAGTCAGAGGCAGCGAACCGCACAAACTAAATACAATATATATTTTTTAACTCACATTGGCTGACAGAGGAGAAGAAATTGGTTTGGTCACAGACATCCTTACAAATGCATTTTCAAGGTGGACTGTAATAAAATTGACTATTCCTTGTGAGGTGTGAAATACTGTAGCCTAATTTCTTTTTTACTTTGCTATTTAACGGGTGATTAGTATCTATTGCCGTGGCATTATAATAATGGTATAGAGGTGGGTTAATTCAGGAAGGACACCAGTGAAGGCCTAGGTGTGAAATGCATGGCCCGTCACTGGGTTTATCATAACTCTAATGGATGGTTTTCTGGACTAGCTTATTGCACTGATATACTATCCTTCCAATGCTCAAAAATTATGCTTAAGTGAATTAATGAAACCATAAATCATTTAGATGTAACTACTTCATATCAAGAAAAGTATATTATCTGGGTGTGTCTATAGATATATACCAAAAATAATTAAAAGGTCCACAGACTGTATATAAGTTAGGTTAAGCACAGGTTTCTGGAACTAAAAACAAATGTTTGACTTAGTTTGCATGGCTGCACAGAAGAACCTCGCACCACTGTTGAGCGTAATTGTGCCTCATAAGCATAGAAATTAAAAGAAGTTACATTCTGAAAAATTATACTTATATTAAACATAGACCAAAAGCCTTGAGGATCTATAATAATAAAAATCATAATATGAGACACAAAACCTGGAGAACAGTGGCAGCTAGTGGTTTGTAAAATACAGGGGAAGAATAGGTGCCGCTTATAGAAAATAAATCAGGTGGACAAAACTAGGAGTATCTGCTATCTATTTACCTGAATTTCACTGAAGAGCCTATAGTGAAAACTAAAGAAAGTCTAATGCAAATAATCAAATATAACTTCATACAGTATACTTTATATAACTATTACAACAATCAAAAATAACATAAAACTATCGTGGCTACTAAGTGACTACTGAAGCTCTGAGCACTCTTTATATTTCTAAGTTTGAGATGTCAGACGTGTTCATTACTGTTTCAGTGACTGGCAGATGGTTATGATGTTCCGCCCCTTCTAAGAGATCAAGCAGGACAAACTAAGAGTGCACTGTCTAATAAGCGTTGAGATATTGTTTTCCAATCAAAACCCACACACACTCCCATTCACCTCCAGAGATACCGAAATGACCCACTACGACGGACTAAAAGCCTGTTGTCAGATGAGTGTTAATCTTTCCTTCCATTAAAACACTCTGTACTTGAATCTGCTAGAGAAGCCAGGCTTTACTGGATTACTATAAGTGGCATGGCAAGGGCTTCAAAGAAGATTTTAACACAGGCTGTAAAATCCAAACAAACAACAAAATACTGCAGAGCAGATATCTGGTCATGTGATTTGCTAAAAAAAGTCACCAAGAATGCTAAATAATAGACAGATTTCTTACATTTAATATACACTGTATGTGGCCAAAAGTCTGTGGAAACCTGACCAACACACCCTTATGTGGTTCTCCTCTGAACTGTTGCTAGAAAGATGAAAACACACACATTAGGATGTCTTTGTTTATGGTAGGATTACAATTTCCTTTCACTGGAACTAATGAACCAGTTCCAGCATAAAAATATCCTTATTACAAAGTAAGGTCCATCAAGTCAGAGTTGAAATGTCCTGACCTCAACCCCACTGATTACCTCTGGGATGAATTTGAATCTCATACACCATGAATCCTTCGCTGAATGAGCACAAAATCCCTACAGTCACGCTCCAAAAACAAGCCGAAAGCCCTTCCAGAGTAAAGGAGTGTTTTTTTATAGTAGCAAATGACTATGTTATACAGAATAGGATGTTCAACAAGCACATCTGGTTGTGGTGGTCAGATGTCCATGAAGTTTGTCCATAAAGTGTAGAAGCATTTCATTGTCACATTTTAATGAAATTAAGTGAAGCCATGATTGTGTAACTTCAAAACAATCACCTGCTCTGCAAAAATACCTGAAATGAAAACAGTAAACGTCAATTAAGACTTTAACATGAATACTGATACCTTAAATTCTAGACTTTTGTGACAAAAGTGGTTAAGGTTTTCACTCTTAATGTAAAGATCTTAATGTTTGCACAGAGGCTAGTGTAGAAATGTGTGAGTAATTCAGTAATCAGTAATTCACTGTAACTGTATTGTAAATTTTTAAAATCTCAAAAAAAAAAAAGGATGTTAGTGATATGGGATTCAAGCTTATCTATCATGTGTACAAAATGTCAGAGACAGTTAGATACTCTACAGGTGTGCAATACAAAAATACACCGATCAGGCATAACATTATGACCCCTGACAGGTGAAGTGAATAACATTGATTATCTCCTCATCATGTCACCTGTTAGTGGGTGGGATATATTAGGCAGCAAGTGAACATTTTGTCCTCAAAGTTGATGTGTTAGAAGCAGGAAAAATGGGCAAGCGTAAGGATTTAGAGCGAGTTTGACAAGGGCCAAATTGTGATGGCTAGACGACTAAATCAGAGCATCTCCAAAACTGCAGCTCTTTCGGGGTGTTCCCGGTCTGCAGTGGTCAGTATCTATCAGAGTGGTCCAAGGAAGGAACTGTGGTGAACTGGTGACAGGGACATGGGCAGCCAAGGCTCACTGATGCACGTGGGGAGCGAAGACAACTATATACATAATATACAATATTATACAATATATACATAATATACAATATAATATTTTGTATATACAAAATATTCAGAATGTATTAGGGAACTGGTATGTGTGCCAAAGTACAGATCCCAACTGTACACACTGGAATATCTGCAGTCCAAGTATGTAAACACAAAAGGTAGTGAAATAAATAGTAGCTGTGTGCAACGTGTAGTATCTGAGCAGTCGTCTGTAGATGAGATTCGATGGTACGTAGAGAAACCAGAGGGCTCAAGATCCAGTTTCTTAACTTATATTCAGTCTCAGCCGTCAGCATGACATTAGTAGCCTACTGTGTCACCTCCCTCACATGAAGGAGTGATAATATTTATGATTCTAAAAATATCATTGCCTAATTTGGCGTAGGTTACATCTATTCATCAGTTGCATAATAAATGCACAAGCCATGTAACCCAAGTCACCCAAAATATTTGAAGAATATGTGCAGAAGGATCTAAGTGTGTTTTTATAAGATTTTCACACTGTATGACTATTAAAAAGAGAGAAGTGAGTATATCTGGTGTAGAATATGTGACATAATGAAATTGTTCAAGAAAATATGATTAATGCCGAGGTTAAAAAAAAAAAAAAAAGCTGAGGTACAAAATAGTAAGTAAAAGACTGAAGTAAAAAGCTGAGGTTTTAAAAAAGGTAAAAAAAAAAAAAGAAAGCTGAGGTTAAAAAACTAAGGTAAAAAGCTCATCTGAGGTAAAAAAAAAAAAAGCTGAGGTACAAAATACTAGGTAAAAGTCTGAAGTAAAAATCTGAGGTTAAAAAAACTGAGGTAAAAAGAAAGCTGAGGTTTAAAAAAAAACCAACCTAAGGTAAAAAGCTGCTCTGAGGTAAAAATATATAAATAAATAAATAAATAAATAAATAAATAAATAAATAAATAAAAGCTGAGGTGCAAAACTTTTGGGAAAAGGCTGAAGTAAAAAGCTGAGGTTTAAAAAAAGATAACTGAGGTAAAAACAAATCATAGGTTAAAAGAAAGATAACTGAGGTTAAAAGAAATCTGAGGTTAAAAAAAGAAAAAAGAACCTAAAGTAGAAAGCTGACCTGAGGTTAAAAAATTTAAAAAATCTGAGGTAAAACAATCGCATGCAGGGGGCGTGGCAGGTAGATGGCGTCACTGATGTCTGAGTATAGCGTCTCAATATGCTTTTCATTCCCTTAAAATGACTACCTACTCAGTCTAATGCCCACGTAGGCACAGCGGAGCCTCCTTGCGTACTGAGACACGACCCGGAGATCCCTCATGTCCATCACTGCGCTGTGCGAATCACTGACACATGGCCCTCCTCTTTCCAGCTGCAGACAGCATGCCCACCACGCGCACTCCTCCATCCAAACCATGCACTCTGCAGCTGAAGCCGTCACTCTGCAGGACACAAGGAGTGCTTCACTAAGCACTGAACATCCCAGAGCAACCTTTCTTTCACTGTCTCATCTCTCCGATCATATCTAATACTCAGTTCGGATGTACAACATGCGCCTTCTTCATCTTTCAACTCTTCTGGGTAAGGCGTAATACTATATCTATTAGTAAAGTGAACTTTTTCTATGTTAGTGAAATGCAGACTTTTTCTGTCATTGTTTCTTAATGCCCTTAATTGGTTTCCTGCATTTGCGTCACATTTGCGTCTATAATGAATGCATGTGTAATGTAATGTGCGTCTTTGCCTTAAAAGTTATGCATTTCTCCGCCTTCCAACTTTAGCGTTACGTGTGCGCGCGCGTGCGTGTGCGTTGGTGTGTGCGCGCGTGCGTGAATGTGCGATTGTGTGCGCTCGTGTGTGTGTGTGTGTGTTGGTATGAATGGTGGGTGTGGAGTTGGGTAGCGGGGTGAATGAGGGGAGGGAGCATGTCAAGGCCAGGAGTATCTGATAGTTTGACTTTGTGGGGACATTTAACTGGTCCTTGATTTTGTTTTAATTTTTTTATTAAAACAAAACAAAAGAGCCCAAATGTTTCCTTTTAGGTGTAGGTCCTTTTAAGTTAATAATTGTGTCAGTGTGTGTGTGTGTGTGTGTGTGTGAATGCAGTGGTGGTGCTGGCTGTAAGAGCACAACAACATTTATTGCCTGGATCCTGCAGCTTCGACAGTGACACATGTGGCTACACTTCGGATCCAGAGCATGCTATCTGGACAGTAAACAACGAAGGTAAATCTGCTACTATCTTTACATACTAATGAAATAATCCAGTTCATACATCAATCAACAAAATATTTGTAAACATTTAGTATAAAAGTTTATATTATTTATTTATTAATGTCAGTAGTTATTCATACTCAATGGATGTAACACTTATCTGGGGGATGCTGGGCAAGAGTAGGGTGAGCTTGCCGGGCCAGCCCATCTGTCTGTCATGTCCCAGCCATTAGTAGATTACGACATTAAACCTGGAGAAAAACAAAGCTCCTCTAACTTATATTGATGTTTTGCTGTCTTTAGGTACTCAAGTTTCTTGTGATCTGTGTATACAATCAACAGGTACAGGACTTTGTAGTGTTATTATTGAGTGCTGTGAGAGAGAGCATGGTGCCTGAATACTGGACTAACAACTGTTATGCCAAATGGTTTGTGTAAAATAGTATGAGGCATACTCACCACGTTCCATGCTGATGAGTCTCATGTCAAACATTGATCGATGTGGTAGAAAGGTTCCTACAGTAGAAACAAAGCCTGTCTTCTGAACAGTCCTGATAAACTCTCTTTTTAAATATCCTGTTACAAAGCAGTGATTAGAGCAGGTTTATTCCTCTTGCTTTCATTAGCCAGCATGTGGAACTGCACTGAACGTTCTGCTGCAGTTCCATGAAGTCCCATGTTTGAGGTTCAGGAGATGTTCCCCTGCTGCCTTGCCATTTGGAGGGTGATTAAACACACTCTGAAATATTTAGATGAATCCAACATGAGCCTTCTTGGTGTCAAGTCTGTTCAGCCAAACACCACTGCTCTACTATGCTTTTCCCATGAGAACTATCACCTTCGGCATGATCTCATGACAAGCAGTACCACAAACACTGTAGTGAAAAGCCATGACATTTGAATTAATCTCCATCATACGTATCAAGTCTGGATTATGAGAAACATGCTGCTGGCTGCCGCTGGTGGAGAACTGCCATCTGTTATAACTGATTAGGGAGACTCCCTAGCATAGCATGGATGCCAAGGATCTGCTGCTGATGTTCATGGCCTCCAAGGCCTTGATCTGTGTGACTTTGATGAAACCTGCTAGGTCCATGTTATCAGGCAGATAGACGGTTGTGGGGGTCATGTAAAGTGCTGGGAATATCTGATCTAAACATGAAACATTTTAGCTAACTGCAACCATAAGTTCATACCAGTGTTCTCAGAAGAGAGAACTTAAAGAATGATAAAATGATTTTCTATCTTCTACCAGGTGTAGTTCGTAGGCCAAACAAACCCTTAAATAAAGATGTGTAACTGGCGTTTCTTTCTAGTGAAGTAGCAAACTTGTATCTGTCTCTTTGTTGCTTGTATAGTAACAAATAACAGATGGAAAATTTGGAGACCTTTTACTTTTGACTAACATTCCTCATTGTTATAATAATGGCAGTGAAATAAACCATAAATAAAAGTGTTGCTATCACATGCTACAAAATATTAACATGCAATTGCATTAAAATTAATCAAGAACATGGGATTTCAATTACTATGAGCCACTACTAAAAAACTAAGCAGTAGCTAGTGGACAAAAACCATCACACGACCATCCAGAAGGTTGATAAATGATCAACCAGAAAAGAAAAAAAAAAAACAGGCTGCAAGTTTCAGGCTCCAGTTAAAGCCCCAGTTAAAGCATAAACACTCTATAATGATGTGATGACCTTGTGTCTCACGAAGGACCTCCTTAACGTTTAGAATCTTGCTATTTAGTTTCCAACACACAACACAAGTTATCACAAGTTGACATCTTTGATAAAGTGATAGCTAACGGCCAAGAAATTTCTCCATTTCAAGTTCAAATTGAGCTTACTGGAACTGGGCCTGTATGAAAGCTGGATGTTTGACATTTTATTCAGAAACTCTTCTAGTAATTGAAGCCCATCTGTTTTTTGTCATGTAATGTGTCCAAAAACAGCAGCTTGTTCTTTAATTTGTTAAATAAGACTGTATTCAAAAAATAGATTCTCCTCTTTATTGCTTGTCAGCCAAAAAGCTTGTGCTATTGTAAACAGCAGCTGGTATTAAGATGTGTAGCCTAGACTGTTATGTAATGGAGACAGAGACTTTACCAGCGGATTAGTCATGCAAGGACACGAGTACATCACAATCACCTCATAACAGTCCTCTCTGGTCTATGCCAGGTGGTCGTAACCACCCCGAATGCCAAAAATGTCACTCCCTGTAGTTTTGGATATGGTGTGGATATGCCACATTTCCTTTAATGTGTAGCTAAATAGTAGCATAAACCCAGACTGGATTGTGACTGTTTAGTTTCCTGGGCAACTCCAGGACTAACTGTGTGATGGAAATATCCACCATTTATTTTGAGTGCACTTGAAAGCAAACGCCTGCAGCATGAAGCATTTATTTTTTTCTCTCTATACAAATACAAGGTGCTTTTCCCAGTGGAGGAACGAGTCCTACACCTTTAACACTGACTTGAGTTTAAAACGCCATCGATGATACATCTGTTGGACTGGAAGTTTATAGCTGTTGGGCTGGGAAAAGTGCTGAATTTGAAAAAGCTGGAGAGTGACCCTACTAACCTGCCCTGGTTGCTTGAGACACTCCATTGAAACAGCTGCAGAAATCATTTGTAAGCATGTTCTGCAGATTTCCATCTACCCCTTTTCAACATTTCCTTTTTTTATTTTTTTTTAACAAATGAGCTACAGCAGTTAGAGGGAGTGTGTGCTTGCTGCTGGGAATCTGATCTTTTAGTTCAGTTGTGATGGTACATTGTGGTCAACAAACCACAGTCACTCTAGACCTGGAGAAAACCAAACCAGATTGTCTCATTATCACTGGAATAGTCTTTACCTCTACTCCATGTGCATCTCATTGAGCTTTCTCTACAAATGACATCACCTCCTGCTTGGCGTCTAGACTGGGTGTTCTGGCGGTCAGGAGCTCCTTGATGACTTGGGATGTTTTAGACCATGAAATTGCTTACACTCAGAGAGGAAACTGCTGTCTTATTTTAAATGGCTTAGTCAGCACTCATACTAGTTGCTATTTTTTTGTCCCCTGAATCTTACCATGTGTGTATTTTTACGATGCACTAATATGCTGCTCTGGGCACAGACCAAATGCTTAACTAAGTACCTCTTTTTCCACAATTATAGTGGTGCCTAAAACACATTGCACTGAGAATAAAAGTAAATAAAAGTGTTTGAGGTACAGAATTGGTAAATGTGCTCTCAAATGTGCAGCAGTTATGTGCAACAAGGTGTAATTGTGTACTTTATTGATGTTTCTTGAGTTATATTCCTCTAACTGAAGGCAAGAAAAGAGACACACCCTTGAGAATAATACCTCTGTGACAAGCGTTTACATCTTAGAATAATCTCAGTGTAGTAGCAGCAGTAGAAACACAACAGTGTACTGCAAGAGTTCTTAAGTGTTTTAACAAACAGCCTCAAATAGATATCATGATTTGTTTTTTAATCCCAAGCTTTCAGCACCCTTCGTTATACAGTGAGGGAAAAAATTATTTGATCCCCTGCTGATTTTGTACGTTTGCCCACTGACAAAGAAATGATCAGTCTGTAATTTTAATGGTAGGTGTATTTGAACAGTGAGAGACAGAATAACAACAAAAAAATCCAGAAAAACGCATTTCAGAAAAGTTCTACATTGATTTGCATTTTAATGAGTGAAATAAGTATTTGATCCCCTATCAATCAGAAAGATTTCTGGCTCCCAGGTGTCTTTTATACAGGTAAGGAGCTGAGATTACAGTAGGAGCACTCTCGGGGAGAGCTCTTAATCTCAGCTCATTAACTGTATGAAAGACACCTGTCCACAGAAGCAATCAATCAGATTCCAAACTCTCCATCATGGTCAAGACCAAAGAGCTGTCCATGGATGTCAGGGACAAGATTGTAGACCTATACAAGGCTGGAATGAGCTACAAGACCATCGCCAAGCAGCTTGGTGAGAAGGTGACGACAGTTGGTGCAATTATTCCCAAATGGAAGAAACACAAAAGGACTGTCAATCTTCCTCGGTCTGGGGCTCCATGCAAGATCTCACCTCATGGAGTTTCAGTGATCATGAGAACGGCGAGGAATCAGCCCAGAATTACACTGGAGGATTTTGTCAATGATCTCAAGGCAGCTGGGACCATAGTCACCAAGAAAACAATTGGTAACACACTACACCGTGAAAGACTGAAATCCAGTAGAACCTGCAATGTCCCCCTGCTAAAGAAAGCACATGTACAGGCTCATCTGAAGTTTGCCAGTGAACATCTGAATGATTCAGAGGAGAACTGGGTGAAAGTGTTGTGGTCAAATGAGACCAAAATCTAGCTCTTTGGCATCAACTCAACTCGCCGTGTTTGGAGGAGGAGGAATGCTGCCTATGACTCCAAGAAGACCATCCCCACCGTCAAACATGGAGGTGGAAACATTATGCATTGGAGGTGTTTTTCTGCTAAGGGGTCAGTACAACCACACCGCATCAAAGGGACGATGGACGGAGCCATGTACTGTCAAATCTTGAGTGAGAACCTCCTTCCCTCAGCCAGGGCATTGAAAATGGGTCGTGGATGGATATTCCAGCCTGACAATGACCCAAAACACACGGCCAAGGCAACAAAGGAGTGGTTAAAAAAGAAGCACATTAAGGTCCTGTAGTGGCCTAGCCAGTCTCCAGACCTTATTCCCATAGAAAATCTGTGGAGGGAGCTGAAGGGTCAGCCACAAAACCTTAATGACTTGGAGAGGATCTGCAAAGAGGAGTGGGCCCAAGTTCCTTGAGATGTGAGATGTGTGCATACCTGGTGGCCAACTACAAGAAATGTCTGACGTCTGTGATTGCCAACAAGGGTTTGCCACCAAGTACTAAGTCATGTTTTGCAAAGGGGTCAAATACTTATTTCACTCAATAAAATGCAAATCAATGTAGAACTTTTCTGAAATGCGTTTTTCTGGATTTTTTGTTGTTATTCTGCCTCTCACTGTTCAAATAAACCTACCATTAAAATTACAGACTGATCATTTCTTTGTCAGTGGGCAAACGTACAAAATCAGCAGGGGATCAAATCATTTTTTCCCTCACTGTATATCAGTAATATTCTGTATGTGTAATATAAATGTGAAACCTTACAAAAGGATCATCATTTTCAATGCATGCAAAGATATACACTCCCGCTCAAAAGTCTGGGATCACTTGCATATTTCAGCTTGATTTCAGCTACGGAGGAAGACTCCATCAGCCAAACTATCTTGTGGGAGATGCTCCAGGAAGCATGGGGTGAAATTTCATCAGATTATCTTGAAAAATTGACCGCTAGAATGCCCAGGCTATAACTGCTGCAAAAGGTGAAGGCAAAGTTTGAAGAAAACATTCATCATTTCCATCAAAATCATTATTTCTAACTCTGACATGTCAGCGTTTCCTGTTCTTTTGCTATATTTTCTATTCAGACTAATTTCATGTATGTTTCCTTGGAAAACAATAACATTTTAGAATGATCCCAAACTTTTGAGCGCTAGTGTATCTGGGATTAATTTGTGAAATAGATGAATAAAACAGATTGCAAAGTTTATCTCACGGCCCTACACGAAACCCTGGAGTACATGTTTAATGTAATTTGTCAAACATTCAGTCTAGGACAAAAAAAAAAAATTAAAACCATACTGTCCTAAAGTCTGGTATTTGCTCACGGGCTAAAAAAGAAAAATCCTAAGAGTGAAGCTGAGGTGCAGGAGATGCGCCTAGTTTTACAGCAGTACATGCAAAGAGAAGAAGAAAAAGAAATAGCTCTGATGGCATCTGGAACAAATAACTTTCACCAGGTGGACATCTGGACACCATGATGGTCCTGATTACAAGCGTTATTGGTAGCAAAACACATGACCACATTGCATGGTTACCTCATTTATTTTTAAACGAATCCTTTTAATTTCAAGTGAAGTCAGTTATATGTGCTCTAAACATCCTTATGGTCTGGGGTGCTTAAATGAACAGATCTATTAATCATCCTTTGTTTGGAATTACTACATAATCCAAAGTGTGGGATAAGAGTTTATATAGTTCACACCTGGTTTCTGACATGCAGGCTGGATATTAATGTTGTACAGCCTGGACCACACATTTATTATCCACATCACCTCATCCTCAGTAATTACTAAACTATAATGAACTATAAATGCAGTTGTTATGAGAAGTCAGTTTCGTAAAAAAGAAATATCATAGAAATCGACACCTGTTTAACTTGGTAAGGATTTAAATTCCTAACTCTCATAACACTGTATAGCCAAAAGTATATGGACACCTGATCAGCACAAGCAGAAGCATAAACTGCTAAAAATGAGGCACACAATTATATAGAATGCCTTGTATGCTGTAGCATGAACAGTTTCCCTTTACTGGAAGTAAGAAATCCAAACTTTACACGTTCCAGCATCACAATCTGTGCACAAACCAAGCTCCATGCAGGCATGGTTTGCCAAATTTGATGTTGATGTATAAGAACTGGAGTGTCCTGCACAGACCTTAACCTCACTGAACACCTTTGTGATGAGCTGGAATGCCGGCTACACACCAGGACTCCTCACGCAATAAATGACCCTGACATCACTAATGCTCCTATTGCTGAATGGCCATGTACAAATCTAGTTATTGGGAAAATCACAATATGTAGTATATCATGTTAATATCATGCTTTAACCATATTCACCATGGATGATATATTATAATAAAGATGTATATATCTATATAAAACTATATTTGATAACATGTCTACAATCTTCTCACAGGTCGCTTCATAGCCACAGACTCTTCGTTTATGGGCGAGGCGGACAAGGCCATTTTAGTGAGCCCTGAACTTGAAATATTTGAATGGAGCTGTTTACGTCTAGTGTACCAAATCGCCGGGACAGGCTCACTCCAGGTTCACTTGCGCCCTGATGGCGAGAACTTCGACTACTTGCTATGGACGATGGACAAACCCTCAGACAGCTGGTTGATAGCCAGTGTGGACCTGCACAGCTTTTCCAGAGCCTACCAGGTACCAGACAACATGGAGCAGTCACCTTGCTGAAAAAGGAAAAACTATTCTCACAGTCAAACTGTTTGGTAATGTGATACTACTGGATTAGTGTTAGTCAAGTGTAAGCATTTGTGCAACATTTGAAAACCTTTTAAACAAGCTATTTTAATCCAGGACTGTTTATTTGTGCAAGGATGAAGTATTTCTAGGAGCTAGGACCTAGATCTAGATATCTGTTAGAGGGAATTGATTTTATTTACTAATAGCTCTTAATTATGGCTACTCTCATATTACTTCATTACATATTCATTTTTCTTTTTCATTATTTTCATACTTCATTTTTTTTTACAATAGTTTAATCACATGTAATATTTTCACAGTTATAGTCATACATATAAAAAGATTTCTAAATTTAGATACACAGGATTTATTATAAAAGGAAAAAAAGAAGGATTTTTTCCATGCAAAGATTTTATGTTTTATTCTATAAAGAGTGATTCTTCTTCTGCATTATAGATTTTGAGCTGTACTATAATGGCGCATTACCTTACATCTCCTATCTTTATACTTTTATGCAGCTTTTAATGGAAGCCAGGCCCAGCAAAGGGAAAGGAAACAGTATTGCTATCTTTGAAATTCACATCATACCCGGTTACTGTATAGGTAAATCTCTTCACTATTTTCAGAGTATTTCAATAATGACAAACACATTCATGTTAAACGCATGGATTGGTATGCAGTAACTGCAAAAGTATATACTTGGACCCATAACAAACTACGTTTCACAATATTACCTAAACCCACAAATGTGTACTGCTTTGTTTTAGAGTGTAACTTTGAGGAAGATCATTTGTGTGGCTACCAAAACCAGTGGAACCCCAATGTGAACTGGTTAATGGGAGGAAGCCTCTCTCGAGGCCCTCAGTCCAACCAACTATATGAGAAGACCATAAACAATGACAGAGGTAAGTAATTACACACAGCATGTTCTGGAGATCACAACTTCTAAAATGCTGGGAAATTCTCAATGACTCATGGCTCTTTCTTCATGAACATCCCCTATGTCGAATCCTGAGGTCTGTTAGAAATCAAGTTTGCCAAGTCACTCCATTCTTTACTCATTCGTTTATCTTCAGTAACTGCTTTATCCTGGTCAGGGTCATGGTGAACCTGGAACTGATCCCTGGCACACTCTCTGGTAGGGCTACACTCTGGATAGGATGCCAGGGCACCATGTACACACATTCTCATGCTCATTTACACCTAGAGGCAGTTTAACACAGGCTATATACTTTGACATTCCAGTATGTCTTTGGGAGTACAAGAGGAAACTTGAGCCCATATGAACAGAGGAAGAATTCTTTATTTGTTAAGCATTTTATATCTCCTAAAGGCCAATAGACATGTATGTACATGATGAATGATAAAGTGATAACAAGTGTTATATTACTATCCCCACATTCAGCCCAGTCTCTGCTTATGAGGTTATAAACACTGCTAATACTCATGTTTCCTTCACAAATAAACCCACTCCAAATGAGTCATCTATTTTAGGTAAATATTTCTAAATATTAGCTTTTGATAAAAAAAAAAAAACCCTCTATTTTGAAGAATTCTGTATTAATGAGTATCATTAATCACATACTGTGGGGTCGTGTTCAAAATGCATCAAGTAAGATTACATGAATATAGTATGTACTTTAAGAGGAACCGACTGCAGAGATATTTAAAATGGTAATTTTAATAAAAGTTAAGTCATCAGCCACAATAATATTAGTAGTCAGAATATTTGTAATCATGTTACTTATAAAAAAGAAAGGGGGGAAAAAAGAGGAAAAAGTGTCCATGAGCATTCTGAGAAATAAAAGGGTGTGCTCACTGGTGAACAGAGCGCTGACTTCCTGAAATGAGCAAAAATTCCCACGAAATCCTCAAACGTATGACTCAATGATAAAGCTGACTAATTGGCCAAAAAGTCTAAATCATCACTATGTTGCCAATGAAGATGTAGATGGAAAAAACAACACTGTAAAGCGAAAAGTTTGTGACACCTGACCACCATACCCATATGTGTCTGGTAAACATCTCATTCCAAAGTAGGTTCCTCCTTTTCTGCTATGAGAGAGTCACACTTCTGGGAAGGATTTCCACTAGATTTTGGTAAGTGACTGTGGAAATTCTGCCATAGGGCATTAGTGAGGTCAGGCAGTGATGTTGGAGAAAGAAGGAAGAGGTCTGGCACACAGTCAGTGTTCCAGTTGATCACTAAGATGGGTTTGAGGTCAGGGCTCTGTGGAGGCCACTCCAACTTCTTCCACTCCAGCGTCAACAAACCATGTATTTAATCTAGTTCCAGGCAAGGCAGCTTGTTAATGCTACAGCATATAATGACATTCATCTGGAAGAACCGCATATGAGTGTGTTGCTCAGGGGTCCACATGCTATTTGTTTTCCTTTTCTACAAATTGACAGTAGCGTATCAGCTAAGAGCCCCAGAATCTGCATCTGTCTCATACAAAATATTGAGAAGCATTGGTGCTTTAAATGTAATGTAGAATTTCATCTGATAATTTTTTGGTTTTATTCTGGATCAGGTCGCTACCTGTATGTCAGCTCACTTTACACCAAGGACTTCCAAGAGGTGGCAAAACTCATGTCGCCAATGATCACCACTCCCATGTCCGGCTGCTTGTCCTTTTACTACCAGAGGAACCAATCCAGAGGCAACTTCTTCTCTGTGTTCACCAGAGACCAGCTGGGCCACTATGAGGAGATATGGAGGCCAGATGTGTATGCCACATCCACCTGGAAACAAGTGCAGGTGGACATCAAGGTGCACCATCCATCAGAGGTCAGTGTACTGATGATGAAGTACTTGCTACCAGTGGCAGACTGGGACAATATTTCAGGCCGGGAATTTGACTCCATCCCAGGCCATCTTTGCAGTTGCCATCACCGCCACCCTACTCGTAATCCACCAGACTATAGTTATATTTAAAAAAATATATATTTTGTGACCCCATTAGTTTAAACAAAGTGGACTTATTAGGCGATAGTTAGCCATGCTGTAAATGTGTGTTTGTAGGTAATTAATTTTTATTTAAAAAATAATAAATCTTGACCTTCTAACACTTACACTCTCTATTCTACTTCTGTGCTATCTACTTGATGTCTTTTATTTATTTTATAAAAACACTGACCCACTAACACTAGCATTTTCTATTTTTTTATCATTATTTTTATTTGTTAATAAAAAAAACATGCTACATGTACTGCGTTAGACTAAACGAGACTTGTCACAGCACAGCACTTGCATATTGTTGCTCGTTTGTTGGTTTGATTTTGGATGTAAGCTTCCGTCTGAAAATGATGATATAAATGTCATGTGAATGTAATTCTGACCGATCTGCTCCCTTACTGACGAACATGGCTGTGATTTTGCAGCACTTTGCATCTCCATTTTTTGCACGATTGTCGAACTTGTAAGATATGTTCGACTTGAAGCGGCACTGTTCAGACCGATTGGTGTATGGCATCAAAGTATCGCGAGAGTGAATCTAGAGCACATTCGAGCGCACACTCTTAAGTCTCTCTCACGGTACTTTGATGTTATATACTAGCTCGGTCTGCGTGGCATCGCTTCAAGTCAACGTCAAGGTGATCGACTGCACGGAGGCAGGCCAGAGCGACTGTCAGGCCACCGGGAAATGTTTCTTCATTGCCCCTGTTTTATAACTACTTAGCTCTGCACTTTTTGTTAAATTTTAGAATTTCAACAGAAATGACACGGTCTGTTAGTTGGGTCAAGTTCAATTGTTTTCACTGCAAATAAAAATCTTGCAGGCTGAAAAACGCTCCAAAAATGAGAAACTGCTCCTATAAAAAGACAAATTTACTGGAAGTTGTTTTCTCTACAATAGTTGCTGCACTCCATTAATTTATGTTGCATAACTACACATCCCAGTTAAGTCCAGAAACGGAACAGTGAAACCTTTAAACCGCTGAAATGATTTGCTTAAACAGGTCAGCATGATGATTGCACTCCAGCTTTATCAGCCAGCTGAAGGCTTTTCTAGTGTTCTTCCTTCGCTTCTTTTACCTTCGTTTTCATAATGAAATCCGGCCACAGCAGGCACTGGAATGTAGGACAGCGGCAGAGCTTACCCATCAATCAGCCTGTGAGCCTGTGAGCCTTAAGCACATGGAAACACAGTGTCAGGGAAAATAAGCAGTTTCCAACGCTTACAGCGGGTCAGCAGTCTTCCTGACTGGTGTGTAGCAAATTCAGAAACAGCTGTTACATTCAGGTTTGGTGTTAATTTCATCACTTTAGCATGGCTGGTTCTGCTGAGATGGAGGAATTAGGGGACTGGAGTGTTTAAGGAAAGTCCTGTTATGTCAGCGCCAACTTCTATCAACTGTCAAACAGGCAGGCAGCCAAGAGGGTAGCTGTGAGACTATCCTTACCACAGAACAGAATTATTTAAAAAAAAAAGAAGAAGAAAAAAGCCAGATGCTTATAAGGCCAGATTTTATACACGTGTATCTTAAAATAGTTTAACATCCAAACCCATCTTACTATTTTAGTGTTCACTGAATTTCCTTATGAAGTTCCTTATGAGGAACGTTGTGTGTGAGGACAAAGCAGGCAATGTTTAGCAGAGTTTTTTACCTGCCTGCAATATAATAATAGTCAAAAATGAGGTCTTGAATGGCACACGAGCTACATATCAACTTGCATTTAAGTAAACTTGTGACTTATTAAGTATGACTTGTTTTATCCTTTCTGACAAGCTTTTTGAAAACAAAAAATACAAAAACATTTATACACACAAAACCAAAAAGAAAGAATAAATACATCCCCCAAAAACATAGGATATATTTGTGATAGTGACACACAGTGATATATATTTGCATATTTTATAACGCACACTACTGTGTAAAGTAATTGTATTATAACTCCACATGTTTTGCATCTGGATCATGAGTTGAGGTCTTGGCCTTAAAGCAGAAAGTGGGGATTGTGTTTGTCATCTCTGTGCTCGTAAACAGCTCACAGAAGTCTAGTTTCAAGCGCTGTGTTTGAGTTTGTGCAGCCAGCACTTCAGGTCTGTGTAAATATAGAGCGAGTGCTTGAGTGGGGTCCGGGCAGATGGTGTTTGGTGTCTATTGCTCTCCACAGCTTATTGTTTTTATACTGGAGGGCTTGAGTGCTCATGGGTTTAAGACACTAATGTTTTGGTTATTAATTCCAAAACTGTCTAGTCCTGGATTTTGTCATGTTTATGCTTTGCAAATCTGTGTTCTTGTGTGTGAATCAAGGTGGTGTATGAGGTAGCATTCAACAGTCCCAATGGCGGCTATGTAGCTTTGGATGACATCACCTTTTCTCCCGAGTTCTGCCACAACGCAACACGTCAGTATAGGCATGTTTCATGATGACTAATACTCTATTGTGTAGAACATCCTGATTAAAAAATCTCACACTGTTTACTGGAAAAAACCCCATCAGACTGCCAATATTAAAAGAAATGTAATCTATATACTGTAAAACATGAAAATGTGGGGGAAATAAAACTGACTGATGAGCATCAATTGATTTATGGAAAAAAAATCTACCTCCACATTAATTTCTGCTAAATTTCCAAGTTTAGCATTTCTTATATCATGGTTTTTTTTATATTAAAAGGATAGAAATTCATAGTGATGTGTTTAAGAGAGGGTTTCCCGGGTTTAGAGAGTTAAACAGTAAACAGTTATAATTGGTGCTTCTTGAGTCAGATCTGCTCTTTGTGGACAGTGGAGACAGTGGTTTGTACTACTTTTCTTTTTCCCACACATACAGGATATATGAAACAGTTCCACACATTACACAGCCAGGAAAGTACCCTACTGCTCAGCATTTGGCTCATTAGATGGCTTTTAAACCCAAAACATCACCTCTTTGTCTGATGACTGATGTGCTGTTTTTCTGCAACCTTCCTCCCAGAGCCTACCTTTGACCCCTCTGTAGCTAACTGTGATTTTGAAGAGAATCTGTGTCGGTACTATCAGGAGCAATTTGGAGGCACCGTGTGGAACAGAATGTCTGTGAAACCAAACGTTTACAGGATTGGAGACCACACTAATGGCGAGGGTATGTGGCAAGATGTTCTTTGCTTTAATACCACCTACAATCTGACGTTGACCTTGTTTTTTTTGTTATGGAAATATAGTTCCTTACTTAAATATAGCAGAAGATAGCAGATCTCTCTCTCTCTCTCTCTCCTCTCTCTCTCTCTCTCTCTATATATATATATATATATATATATATTCCTTCTTTTCTGAGCATGCCAGTCTGCCCACCACTATAGCACTACAGCACCACTATTTTATTCTTTAATTATTTATTCAGCATTCATTACATTTGTATATAAGATGTGACTCCACAGCTTGATTTTATGAGTTCAAGTCTGGGAACACATACTGCTGTTGCTAAAGTGTGCTTTAACGGTACAATATGCTTAGAAGACATTGTAATCGATTTTCCCACGATGACTACATTTTATGTCATCAACCCTGGAAAACACTAGGAATTGATACCATATTTACTCTGGATGCCTTTTGCTCGAGTTAAAACAGAACCCCCTTTGTTATTAGGTTCTTTATTCAGCTTTTTATTCCTTCAGAAGGATAAATAACTAATCCTTCTGGCTATGGGTCATCAAAGTTTTGTACTTAGACAGTGACCCAATTAATAAAATCTTATGAATGAGCTTATTACTTATGTCACGTAGCAGATGCCCGTAGGTTAGCAAGTGCAGGGTGAGTTTATTTACCAAAAAAGTTCCAAATGGTGGGAAGTGCAAGAAGGCAGGAACACACAAAGTCAGGGAATGCAAAAAAATAAAAGGCAAATAGGAAAGACAAAAATAGGAACTGTCAAAAATACAGGAACAGGTAAAAAATAATGGAACATACATATGAACACAGTAATAATCCAAAAACACAATTCAGACAAGCAAAACAACGATATCCAAGAATGACAAGATCCAAGAACCAGAAAACAGGCATAGTCCAAACCTGGAAAATACAGCAGAGAAACAAAGGCTTAGTAACTTCACAAATCATAGGAATCTAAACACATACCTCAAAAGAGGAACTGAAACAAACAGGTTTAAAAACCTGAACACACTAAATGGGGAACAGGTGAGACCGATGATTGACAACATTGGAGCCTTAGATAGATAGATAGATAGATAGATAGATAGATAGATAGATAGATAGATAGATAGATAGATAGATAGATAGATAGATAGATAGATAGATAGATAGATAGATAGATAGATAGATAGATAGATAGATAGATAGATAGATACTTTATTCAAATAGCATCCACCTTGTGGATTCTGGGAGCTGTAGCCCATTGTGTATTTGTTGGAACCATGATGTTGCGTGCTGTGACTATTATGTGTGTGCAGGAATATAATTGCTATGTATTAAACTCATAGATTGTTTAATTCCTGAATGTTCCGGTTACTAGAGACAAGTTTATGTTAGCTCCAGACTCCCTTGTTGGTAGGTTTGGATTAAAACCATTGAATTCAAGTGAGCAATCAAATATAAGTTAACAACTACAAGAATTACAAGGAGGTAATAATAATAATAATAATGGTGGTGGTTTGTGATCTCAGCTCCCTGACTATGCTTCACGGTCACCAGTTTGAGAAGCATTACGTTAGGGTGCTAGAACATTTTATGCATAGCACAAAAAATATTTTTTACTTAGTTACAAACACAGCACATGTCACAAAAGTGATTTCTTAATACTGTAACTCTGTGCTCCAGGCTGGTTCCTCCTGGCCAACACGCGTCTCAATTCCCGCATGGGTTACGTGAGCCGTCTGCATGGACCCTTTCTGCCAGGAAACCACAAATACTGTCTCAGGTTCTATTACGCCCTGCATGGATTAAGGAAGATTGACAACAGCCTGGCCCTGTATGTCTATGATGAGCACAACGTAGCTCAGGCTAAGATCTGGACAGTGCCTGAGAGCACCAGAGACGTGTGGACGGAGGTGGATGTTACATATCAGAGGCCAATGCCAACTAAGGTAAAGAAAGATGAATTATACAAAAATTATATATTGCTTCCAAAAAATGCAAAGCTCATTTTAACATTTGTGATTCCATTCAGGTTATACTATTGCCTTTTAAATATCTGAAAATCTGTCAAAGTTAAATCCTCTCTTAACTTCACTATAATCTGTACTGGTGATGAAATTAAAGTGAAGTTTACATATCTAACTATGTGATGACAAATGAAGTTGTGAAAAGATAGATTGCAGAGTAAACACTGCAAATTTGCTATTCAAGATTAAGTCATGCTGTACTTTCAACATCAGATAAGAAACCGCAGGAGTCTGAGCCAATTGGAACCAAGCTTTTGTAATGACTTTCAAGGATTCTTGTAGTAAGCCTGCGGATTCAAGATGCTATTTGTCCGAAAAAGATCTCTGAACAGTTGAGCCAAAGGCTTCCAGTTTTAGAAAAGACTGGAAGGGAAAAATCCATTCTGAAAGCATAAACATATTTATAATCAATATGTGATTATTGTTTGATTAGTGAAGGATTTCCAACATTACCCACAATGCCGCTGGACTATCTGCTGATAGTAATGCCTATGTCTTACCTAAAATTTCCTGAAACCTTCTATGTTATTACCAACATCAAAGGCATTGCACTCACCATCTCGAGGACTGTTAACTAGTCAAACTAAATCTCTCCTGTAATTTAGTACAACATCTTCCCATAGTGCATTGCTGCAGGGCATTCTGAGCATTGAGCAATACCTGACTGTAAACACTTGCAACATCTAATACATGAGTAACATCCCTGTGTGACATCCGAGTAACAAACAACTACAAACTCTTCACAGGATTAACACAAATACAGCACCAAAGTCGTAAATATCTCAATATAAACATATTTAATGTGTTTCAAGGTGGACTTCTCATACTTTCTTTCAGAATTTATATTACACCGACCAGGAATAACATTATGACCACTTGCCTAATGTTGTGTTGGTCCCCCTTTTGCTGCCAAAACAGCCCTGACCCGTCATGCTCTGTGTATTCTGACACCTTTCTATCAGAACCAGCATTAACTTCTTCAGCAATCTGAACAACAGTAGCTCGTCTGTTGGATCGGATCACTCGGGCCAGCCTTCGCTCCCCAGGTGCATCAATGAGCCTTGGCCGCCCATGACCCTGTCGCCGGTTCACCACTGTTCCTTTCTTGGACCACTTTTGATAGATACTGACCACTGCAGACCGGGAACACCCCACAAGAGCTGCAGTTTTGCAGATGCTCTGATCCAGTCGTCCAGCAATCACAATTTGGTCCTTGTCAAACTTGCTCAAATCCTTACGCTTGCCCATTTTTCCTGCTTCTAACACATCAACTTTGAGGACAAAATGTTCACCTGCTGCCTAATATATCCCACCCACTAACAGGCCCCATGATGAGGAGATAATCAGTGTTATTCACTTCACCCCTCACTGCTCATAATGTTATGCCTGATATTATCATAGTGTTCTTATGGCATTGTGCCTGCATATAAAATACCTTTTATTGTTTTCTTTTTGCTAGAAAGCAAGTTTATTGTATTTTTTGTTGTAGATTGTGTTCGTCAGTATCTGCAGAAGCTTCTGGGATTGTGGGCTTGTAGCTCTGGATGACATCAAGGTCACTCTTGGGGACTGTAGCATCACCACAGGTCAGAATCACACTCATAAAGTCGAACTGTATTTTTCTGAATTTGTCAGTCAAGTTTATTATCATGAAAAAACAATAGGTTTTATTCAAATAAAAACGTATATATATGTATGCCGTTTTCACAGTATAAAAATGTAATTTCATTGCTCTGCTGAACTGCATGCGGTTTTGGAAAGCATTCAGCCAGCAACACTTAAGTGCTGTTTATCATCTCTTACTCTCCATAGTTACAGAAAACATCTGCTTTTGTGAACATAGACATTAAAAGGGCAGTGGCTGTTTGACTGGACAGAAATAGACAATTTATTTCTCTCCAGTAGAAATTAAGTAGTGGAAATTTTTTTTAAAAATAAAATTAAATAAAATAACAAGCCACTTGTGGGCAGACAAAAATGTGAAAGTAGGCTGTGGTGTAATTGTAGCTGTAGATCTGTTTGTTATTGTGAGTAAACCAGTCTTTTTTGTTTGATGAGGAGTGTTTTTGTTTGGCATTACATCTAAAACTGTGTGTAACTTTATATGTCCATTATTTGTGTTGATTTTTGCTGTAAAAATTATTTGTGTTGGCTTGTATTTGAGATACTACAGTGGCATATTTTAAAGTTTCTGACCAAGAATAATGACACGGTGCCTTAGGCTGTGCCTTTTTGATGTCTGTGTTCTGCCAGTCAAAGGTTTTTGAATGAACTGTATTCGCATTTTTCTTGGTAAACCTAAAGAAATGGGTTGAAATATGTTAATAATAATTTATACAATAGTAAGAAGCAGCATTGTTCAAGATATGTTAAAAATAGAGTCAATTCTGAGAATTTTGACACACATACACACACACACTCACACACACACACATACACACACACACGCACACACACACGTTTGTCCAAACCAGATTAGTATTCCACAGCTTAGATGAGCTTTCAGTTAGTTCTGTGTGAAGATACCCGTTTCCCAAAAGTCATTTTTTTGACCATGTACTTGCCATCTGCTCTGCTTTCAGGTCCTTTGCGACCACCACCAGGACACTGTTACTTTGAGACCGGAGACTGTGGATATACTCAGGAAAAAAAGTTTAAGAAAGCACACTGGATACGGCACAGGGGTCCAACACCCACATCCTACACAGGGCCCAAGGGGGACCATACCTTAGGGGTAGGTAAGTCAATAAACCTGTCTTATGCTTGTTAAAGTAAGATTAGATCTCTGTGCTTATGTCTTTTAATGTCTCAAAGACTGATGATGAGTTTCTGCTTTTAAGAGTCTCTTTATAAATGACATTTTAATGCAACAACCTTTGTTAAAATCTGTATGTTTATAGTAATTATTTTGTCTTAGCATGCCAGCTAACATCATTATGACATCACTGTGTCTCTAAGGGTACTACATGTACATTGAGGCGTCCAACATGTTGTCGGGACACTCAGCACGGTTGGTGACGCCGGAGCTACGGGGTTCATACAAGACACAGTGTCTTACCTTCTACTACCACATGTATGGTACGGGAACAGGCGTACTTAACATCCTGCTGCGACAGAAGGGCAAAGTCAAAGAGACGTCACTCTGGAGCCGAAAAGGAGAGCAGAGTATCTCCTGGATGAAGGCTACTGTGGATTACGACTGCTTTACCAAGCATAATGTGAGAGCATAGAGCCACACACACACACTCACATACATATACACTCATACACAAACACACACACATACATACACACACACACACACACTGTTTACTAATCCAGAGCTTATTGGTCCAGTGATCACATGAGACATCAAAGTGGTTTGGACAGTGAGGAGGAGGAGTAAATGTTTTGGACTCACTCATGGTGTGTTGAACATTGAGAATGAAAATTCCTGATGCTCTGTTGATCGCATTACACATCAGTGTGATCAACTTAGTGGAAAGAAGCAAAATAATGACTTCTTGATGATGTGCTCTGACTTCATTTAATCCTAGTGTGGTCAGGGGGGAAGAGCAACCTCATTTAAAAGTGGACAGTAATGTTTAAATATAATACAGTAACTCAGTGCATAACATGAGTGATAGCTGAAGCTTGAACATACTGTAAATGTTTTTCTCAAGTACAAATAGTTTGCCTGAATAGAAGATTTCTTCTAATCTTAATTTAGAATCATGGACACACCCTTAATTATTATTTATTGAGGTTTCATGTGGAGAGCACAGAGCTGAATGTCTTCTTGGAATATATAATGAGGTTTGAGTAAATTGTAGAGGGATCTCAGTTACACTCCTCCATGCAGAACGTTTTAAACTATTTCAATTCTGAGGTTTGCACGTGTGAACTGCTCAACTCAGACCACACATTTTCAACGTGGGTTAAACCTCCAGACTAAGATCGTCGTTAAGATAAGATAAACCTTTATTTGTCCCACAGTGGGGAAATTTCCATGTTACCGCAGCAAGTATTATGACAACAGGTTATTTCACAGTTATAACACAGTCTAAAAATCAGCACTAACAATGTGTATTATAGCATTTGGTTCACTGGGAGCAGCTCTGATGGTAAAGTCTAATAATAGTATGGAGGAAATACCTTCTGTATCGCTCCTTCAGACACTTAGGATGTAACCGTCTGTCCCTGAAGGAGCTGCACAGAGAAGTGTTTTTTAGGACTTTTCTGACCCCTTGGCAGAGGCAACCAGTCTGTAAGATTACATTTGGCTGATTTCATGAATATTCCCAAGAGACCTAAGCTACAAAACGGCCACAAACTCGTTCAGACGCAGTTGTTCATGGTCAGTCTTAATATTTTAGTCTTAAATTTCTCACACATCACAATGGCACTTCATGATCTTGTGGGTTTGTGGGTTGCTCTTTTAACTGCACTCTTCAGAAAAGATTGTTCCTGTTGGAGTTGATGTTTGATAGTTTTGGAAACTCGAGAGTCATTCAAATACAAACCACTAAGAAGAAAATTGTAATGCAGATGCTGCACAAAAGGGCTTGGTGAGCATGTAGGAGGAGAAAAAAAAACTTATTAACTGCATATTAACTTCTTCAACTTCTTCAAATTAATGTGTGTGACTTCAACATATTCAGGGGGGGGGGGGTCAAATATACAGTGGACTGTTTTTTGTGGATCAGGGTGCATCACAAAACAGGACAAAACACTACACAGTGCAAATTCACAAGAGTATTAGATGAAGACAATAAACACAGAGAACAATCAATACACAGGACATGAATTGTGAACTATTTAATTGTGTAGCAGCAATGATGGAAGCAGAAAGTGTTTAGTGAATTAAGCTTGTTTTGCAGCTTTGTAAAGTGCTAGTGTGTGTAGTGGTAGTGAGTCATACTGGGTTTGGTGTTTAACTTGACCAGGTGAGCACTGGGAGGCATCAGGGTGTTGAGTAATCTGACTGCTTTAGGGAAGAAAATGCTGGCCTAGGTCTGTTAGCCAGATGGCTGGAGAGTGAAGAGTCCATGAGAGGAGTGAGAGAGGTAACAGTTATTGTACAAGGCAATGATGACTGGTTTAGAAACCCTGCTGATCTGTTCATGTGTTTTCACAGTAAAATAAACTAAGGATTAGAGTGCTATACTATATGATCTAGCTGGAACAAGTAAGCAAATGGGAAAGCTCTGAATTAAACCCACCTTGAGGTCCAGCACTCAGACGTGGTACATATCATTCATTGGTAAAGCAGGGCTGAGTCAAAAACGCAATATCATTAAGGCATTATTCTTTGAACAAACTGTGTTGCGATCTAATTTATTGTTCGATCTGTCTCCATCTTTTTCTGTTTTTCTCTCTTTTTTTTTGGCAGATTATATTTGAAGCCATCAGAGGCCCTTCACTAAGGAGTGACATTGCTATTGATGACATAGTTTTCCAAACAGGACCATGCGAAGGTGCGTATAACTGTTACGGTCTAGTCTAGTCTAAGCCATGTCAGGTCCAGACTAAATAGAGATTGAGTGAATATGTACACAGACCACAGAGATGTTTTTAGGGGTCTCATTTATCAAAGCTTTGCCATAGCAGAAGTTCTAAGTTTGGGTGTGAGTGCCACAAGGCAATTGGCATTTTATCATCCGTGCGTTTTCACAGGTGTGCACAATGTATATTCATAAATCCCATACATTTATACATTTAAATTGCTCTGTTCGTGCACAGCTACAGTCGTTTACATAATAAAACACCCCTAAATCACTATATATGGTGATCAGCTTCTCTAGAAAATGGTACAGTAGCACTGCTTGTTACAGAGCGAGCATTTCAAAAGAACTAAGAAGATGAACTTCATTGAGAAAAAAGGTTTACTTGGCATTTGAATGGTTTGTCTAAGAAATGAATAAAGAAAAATGATTTCATATTTATTTAATGCCTGAATGTGTGCAATCCAATGTCCTGAGGAAACCTGTGTGGAAAATCCCTCATTGCTGTCTTGTCTGCTGCTGGAAATGTAGTGTTCTGCAGTGAGAGAGATATGAATGCATGTATGATGTGTCATTAGTTGGCTTAGACTTGGCTAAGAAATGCCAGATCTGTCTCCAGTTTCTCAATGAAATGTGCTCCGTGGCTAGCAACTCTGGAATAGAAATCTGCTAAAACTGTTCTGGGAAAAAAAATCACCTCAATCAATCCTCAATCCTTTTATATGAACTGTGTCACCCGTCTGCACCGAATTCAGACATTACTCTGTCTGTTATGCTGATAAGATAAGAAAATGTGTGATCAGTAGTGCACTTCACTATAAGCTTAAATACACACATCTCTACCACCAAGATGAAAGAAAAACTTTATCTGTATATAAATTTGTTTATCCACAAAACTATGGCTGATACACAAGACACCAGATCCATAACCATAATAGATAAAGATTTACATACAATAAACATAAAGATTTCTAGGTTTATTTATACCTTACACTCGTGTCAAGGGCTTTGCCAGCTCAAGTTAACTGGGTCATCAAGGGCACATAATGATGATATAAGACTATATTTATTATGACTTGACAGATATTAGCTCAGAAATATTTAATAGCACACGCTACCAGCACAGCACTCAGAAATGTACATTGCGTTACAAAAATATAAACTGAATACCAGCTCTCCAAAATAGCCCCGGGTTCCACCAGCTGTTAATAGCAGCAGGTGATGTATGATACAGCCATGGGCAACATCCAGAAGTAGTCTATTAGGTATAACGGACATGTCTACAGGCCAGAAAGAGTGTATGTATTCCAAAAGAAGATACTGTGTCCCAGTATCACATTTAGTCTAGTAACACTCCAGGGTGTTGCTTTCTCTTATTTTTCCCCCAGGCTTTTCTAAGGGGGATGTGCTGCAGCATCCTTTGCATGGAAAACTCACATAGCAACAGATTTGGTAGATTTTCATGGTTTTAGAGGAGCAGGAAGTCTGCCTCCTGCTCAGGAAACTTTGACTGTTGTACTTAGTTAAGCTTGACCATTAAGAGATTCGGGAAACTCATTTTCTCCATCATGTATTTGTACTTTAACGCTTTTTCCAGTGGACTAAAAATGGAATAATAAAAAACAAAAACTGTTTTTTTATGTCTGTGTTAAGCATTGGATTTCTTTGTCACACTCCACATTTGTGATTAATGCCTCATATGAAAGTAGAATTTAAGTATTTGTAGTTTTTATGAGTATTTCTGTTTTTATATTTATAGAGTTTTGTGTTTAAATAAAGGTTAGATTCCTTCAAAGTAAATCAAACCTATTTTCACTCTCTGAGATGCCACAAGTACTTGTTCATAATCGTCTAAAATCTGAAGGCGTTTATCATCAACTACTAAAATGCTGTGTAAGGTTATCCCCACAGAGGGAAAAATGTCTCACACCCAAAGTCAACAATGTCTTAAGTATTTTTATATCAGACTTCTGGCGATAAAGTGATTCATTTGCTTATACTGATCGAAAATTTCCCATAAGATTTTCATTCTGCCGGCAGAACAAAAGATCCTTTTTCTTACAGTCTTCCTCTCTTCCTTCTCTCGTAGAACACGGAGACAGCTTTTACTCAGGCTTCTCTGAGGACTTCAATCAGATTGAGTACTGAGCAAGGCACTGGAATATTCTGTGTTTGCGTCTGTCTGTTTGTTGCTATGCATGACCAAACTGAGAGACACATTTTGTCGGTTTTCTTAGTGGGTTGCTTTCATGGACATGATATTGCCAGAATTTATAGATGTTACAAGGACAGCTTGGGAACGTTGTTATTTTATATAAATCTAGCTTAGCAGTTCTTAAATTCTAAATGCGTTTTGTATTTTAAAGTAGCGGTTTGTCATTTCTCCAGCCGTCTGCTTGCCTGCAAGACAAATTGCAGCTGAAATGCAGACACCGACCAGCCCTTATCCTCGCTGTCGAAACTATATATATATGCCTCATGAGCTACATTTTAAGACTGAACCATTCTGTAGGGGAGGAGCTATTTTCTGGGCTGGAAAAAAAATGTAACAGAAGTACAGTGGGATCTATTCCTTGCCACTTTTGTGGATCAGGTTTTCTAAGGTAACTTTGAAAGGAGGTGATTATTAGATCTATAAGCACTTTTATATATTGCAGACTGCACCTTTAATAGATTTTATTCATTGACATCACCCAGCATTTTGCCTTTATTATTATTATTATTATTATTATTATTATTATTATTATTATTATTGTTGTTGTTGTTGTTGTTGGTATTGCTGAAGTGAAAGGTTTGATTATGTTTGGATATCATAAACACCCAAAGAACAATAATACTCACTTCTGGTTGACACTGTGTATTTATGCCGAACAAAACTATATTGTAATGTATTGTATTGTTTGTATGGTCACTGATGTCATGTCATATCGTATCAGGTTCATTTCATTTCGATTAACTCGTCAAATGTCAAATTTTGTACCTTTTGTATTATTCAGATTGCTTTTGATAAGTTAATGATTTGTATGTTTTATTGTATTACATCTAAAGAATAAACACTGTTTGATACAGAAGCCCTCAAGAAACCTTTGAAATGTATTCAACTTTTAGACATGTGTTTCTTTTTATAATTATTATTTTTTATTTATTTTTTTTTATCTCACAAGATGATGCATTGCATGGGTTTTTTTTTTATTTTAGAAATGTAAATAACAACACAAACCTTCTATACAAACATCTCTTACATGTGGACTGATGCCATAATGTAAATGGCAAGATGGTGCCATCTAGTGGGGAAGATATGTCATGAAATTCAGATATTGCACGGGTCATGTGTAACGTACACAGCTTAACTCAGGAAGGAACAAAATGTAAGACAGAAATCATGGCCATCATCTGACTATGCTTTGGACATGATTCAATATATCATTCCCACACCTTACTAAGTCATAGACATTATATATATTTAAATATCTTGTTCATACAAGTTGTGTCTATCAATTCATTATATATATATATAATAAGCTCATTAAAAAACCTTTTTAAGTCGTGGAAATGAATTAAATATAAGTTGAGGAAATTACTTGATTAAGTCTTAGTACAACTTCCTAAGTCTTTGCTATGAATTCATTATCTTGTTTCCAAACCTTACTAAGTAGTAGAGATGAAGTTGAGGATATAATATGATTGTCTTTATAAGGTTTGGGTCATTAAGTCGTAGACACGGAATATTAAATATCTCGGTCCTATGTTTTATCCCACACTTTACTTTAAGTCGTGATAAATAGCTCTATGACACAAGCTTCATTTCACATGCCTTATGACGTAGTAGAAATGATTTAATTATCTCGTTCCCACAACATGATTTCCACAGCATGATTTAATTATCTCGTTCCCAAGCCTCAAGCATGTCCGTGATTTAAGTTGCCCTAACTTACACCATATTCCCTCCAAATCACTGAATTCAGGTGTGTTTTTTAAGGGGTTGGGCTTGGCCCCTTAGGTCCAGTGAAAGGAACTCTTAATGCTTCAGTACACCAAGACATTTTGGACAATTTCATGCTCCCACCTTTATGGGAACCGTTTGGGGATAACCCCTTCCTGTTCCAACATGACTGTACACCAGTGCACAAAGCAAGGTCCATGGATGGATGGATGAGTGAGTTGGATGGACATGGATGAGTGAGTTTGGTGTGGAGGAACTTGACTTGAGTCCTGACCTCAACCTGATAGAACACCTTGGGGATGAATTAGCGCAGAGACTGTGAGTCAGGCCTTCTCGTCCAACATCAGTGCCAAGTGTGCTTCTAGTAGAATGGTCAGAACACACTCCTAAACCTTGTGGAAAGCCTTCCCAGATAACCTGAAGCTGTTATAACTGCAAAGGGCGGCCCAACTCCATATTACATTCATGTGCATGTAAAGGCAGACGTCCCAAAACTTTTGGCAATATAGTGTCTGTCGCGCCTCTGACTTAATTATCCCGTTCCCGTGTGGTGTTACAAGGTGATGTCACCAGCATGAAAAACCGAACCCATAATAACCATCTAACACCTTCTGTGTCAGGTATAGCTTTATTATTATTTATGAGACTTTGGCTTTGATGCGACCGCCATTTTTGTTGCTTTGTAACACTACCGTTCCCACAATGCACCGGGAGATGGTTGCGACAGTCACGTGATGTTTCCGAAACTTGCGAAGACTTGTGAAACAGGCTGAACCGGGCTCGCGCTGCTGCAGCTGTTCCACATCCAGGGACAAAGTAAGTCGGTTCCGTTTGCTCCGATCAAATAATCTGTCGTCTTGAATATATCTTAATTTATCTTGGGTAGATATATGTACATTTATTGGAAATATATTTAGATAATTATGATATTTTAAGGGAGTCGTGGTAGGACAACAACCTAAATGACAGCTTCACATATAGATCTCAGGCAGATGTTTATCACAGTGTACCTTAACCGATATCTTTAATATAGGATCAGAGATGAGTTCACACGTGAATATTAATATATGATCGTGTCTACAGGTTAAACAGCGGAGTGTGTGTTAAAGGGCGATTTCTCAAACGATTACAGCTGTGCTTTGGCCGGTGGTGGAGGTTGAAGTATTTATGTAATTAACAAAGGAAGAGGAACATGGTCCGAAAGAACACCAGTTTTTACAGCTACAGCACTTTTCTCCATGAAGCAGCACTAGCTGAGAGTTTATACAGCCGTGTAAGACTTGCGATTAAACCGGAGTGAAATGTTATTATTGTCTCCTTTGTAGTTATAAAACGTCTGAAGCCAAGATAAAACCCTTTTGTTTCCAGGCTGCGGTTTATATTGTAGGCCTTGACGCACAATTACGGGTGTTTTGACCCAGAAGTGATCAGAATTTCCCCCTGTTTAGTAAAATCTGATCTGTATCTGAGTACTACACTATATTGCCAAAATTTGGGACACCCCTCTAAATCATTGAATTCAGGTGTTGTTTTTCAGGGCTTGGGCTCGACCCCTTAGTTCCAGTGAACATTTTGGACAATTTCATGCTCCCAACATTGTGGGAACAGTTTGAGGATGACCCCTTCCTGTTCCAACATGACTATACACCAGTGCACAAAGCAAGGTCCATAATGACAGAGTTTGGTGTGGATGAACTTATAGAACACCTTTGTGATGAATTAGAGCGAAGACTGTGAGCCAGGCCAAAACTGGGACGTCTGCCCACATGCACATAAATGTAATATGGAGTTGCCAGACCCTTTACAGCTATAACAGCTTCAACTCTTCAAGGAAGGCTTTCCACAAGGATTAGGAGTGTGTTTATGGGAATCTTTGTTCCATTTCACTAGAAGCGCATTTGTGAGGTCAGGCACTGATGTTGGACTACAAGGCCTGGCTCACAGTCTCCGCTCTAATTCACCCCAATGGTGTTCTATCAGGTTCCTCCACACCAAACTCTCTCATCCATGTCTTTATGGACCTTGCTTTGTGCACTGGTGTACAGTCATGTTGGAACAGGAAGGGGTCATCCCCAAACTGTTCCCACAAAGTTGGGAGCATGAAATTGTCCAAAATGTCTTGGTATACTGAAGCATTAAGAGTTCCTTTCACTGGAACAAAGGGGCCAAGCCCAAGCCTTGAAAAACAACACCTGAATTCAGTGATTTGGAGGGGTGTCCCAAAACCTTTGGCAGTATAGTGTAGTTCTTGTTAAATGCACTAGTACAACTTTGTACCACCGAGAGCCTTGAGGATGAAGTAGAATAAGGGTTTTTTTTTTTTGTAGAGTTTCTTTAAAATGTGTGATGAGTTTAACTTTAGTAATAGTCTAAAGATGAGACAAAAGATTAGCAAAACCCCTTACTACTGCTCTGGAAATGACAGCATGACTTCTGTTCACCTCGGTCTCATGAGAATTGCCGTTAAACTAGTATGTAAAGAAAATAGGAATGGACTCTTGAACCTATGCAACAATATCTGTGCCAGATTAAAAAAAAAAGGATTTGTTTGTCAGTGTAAATGCAGCTGAAGTGAATTCACTGCTTTATCCCATACAAGCAATATACAAATGTGTAATTATGTTCCAACTCTCCTCTTTTGGTCTCTTTTTCACTATAATAGTGTGGTCTGTTTAGCATTAAGATTAATCTAACCTTAATCTCAACCTTTACCCTGATGTTTAATATGATTTGTGTTGATTTAATGACAACTTTTGTCCTGAAATGAACTGTACAAATAAAACAAGCTACTTAGATATTTGTAATGTTTATAGGTTGTTGCAGCATCTCAAGTTTCCTCTGTTTGTCAGACAGGCTATGATAAAAGCCTGTATATAAACACTATTTATCTAAGTCTCGGATAAGTGGTTTCAATGATCAGGACACTTATAACTGAGAAACTTGCTGACACAAACCTTTTCTTTGCTGAGTAGCCTGAAAACGATGCTAAGGGTTTAGTAAACTTTTTCCATTACTGCCCAGTAATTTTTCCACAAATCCACATGTATATTATTTACGGACTCTATAATGATCCATTACACGGACAGCTGTTTATAGTTCTCTGTGATCTTTCTGAAGCTGTTTCTCGGCTGACTTTCGGTCTGCGTGAGTGTGTTTTGTGGCACAGGTCTATAAAATCAATGAGGCTTCATCATGGAACTGTGTTCGAAACAACATTGCTCAATTCATGCCCCAAAGGTCCCTACTATAAAGCATTTGCAAATACAAGATTTAGACCTGGTCAGGAACTACACATTTGATTTAAGGTGTTTCCCGTTGTATTAAAAACAAACCTGATCATTTTAAAAGTAATCTATGGTGATAAGTAGTATGTAAGTAATAAAGTATATTACTATATCGGTTTGCCATCAATAATAATTTTCAGTTTATTAATGAACGACGTGCTTTTTCCCATTTATAATTCCCTTAATTGTTCTGAGTTGGTTCCTGTTATCATTTAAGTTGTCTGCACAATGAAATTCTTCTTCGCATATACCATCCTTGGGGGCTGGGGTCAGAGCGCAGGGTCAGCCATGATGTAGCGCCCCTGGAGCAGGGTGGGTTTGGGGGCCTTGCTCAAGGGCCCAACGGTGGTAGCTTGAACCCCGATATTCTGGTCAGTGACCCAGAGCCTTAACCACTTGAGCAACCACCACCCCAGATCATTTGCATTATAACAGCTAAAAACAGGCCTTCCTTTACCAGCCTCTCTCTCTTTTTCTTAAAGATAATAAGATGTTAAAAACAGCAGATATAAATTTCACACGCTGAAAATGAAAAAAGAGCAGGGCAGAGCAGCACCTACTGAAAGAATGAATGTTAAATAGAGCGGATATTAAAGATCTGACAGCAACACCCAGGCATTTATTCATATTATTATTATTATAATTATTATTATTATTATTATTATTATTATTATTATTCATCTTCAGATACAATTCACATTTTAAATGCCTTCTTCAGTACAGTGTTCTTCATAATCCTTCAGTTTTCTTCCTAATACTGCAGTGCATTCACTCTTTGGATGATTTGTCACTCAGTTCTATTTTAATACTGGCTTTAGTTCTAAGAAAACAAGCCTGACTTGCAGCCACGTATCAGTATGTTGCTCTATTCACTTCCAAGCCCACTTAAATAAGAGCCCAATGTGGTTGCAGTGCTGAACTTACTGTATCACTCTGATTAGCTAAGTACTTTATATCTACACACACACACACACACACACTTAAATTCTTAAAAAGCCTTAATGTCTTCTATTCGTGTGAAAAGTCATGTTATATGTAAAGATAGACAGCATAGCTAGACATATTACTGAGAAACAGAACATGGATTCAGCAAAGTCCTGAAGAACCTCCAATGGTGGAAAACTGACTGACTGTTTACAAAGCGATGACACTTGAGATTCAAGTACATAAATATTAAATAATCATCTTACAGAAAGCTTTATCATGTGAATGATTTATGTTTTATGTGTATTAGGTTTAGATGATTTAGCTTGTATGCTTTACAAGCCTCCGTGAATGTGTTGTTACTATTGAAGCGATAAAAAGTAAATAAACACTTATCATTTTAATGACCTCTGGCAGTACTGTTGTGGTTATTCATTTGATGATATCATTAATACTGTTTTTAGTAACACTAGAAGTAACTATTAACCGACTGCTCTGTTTAATGTCTCTCTCTTATCTCTTTCAGACTGGTTTCTGAATGTGAAACAGAAAGGTGTTAACAAGTAATGAGCAGTACATGCCTGCACATCCAGTCACAGATGAAGAGAAGCTTTTTCCTGAATGCTCAGCGTGTCTCCTGGAAGTTACAAAGATGTACCAAATCGTACCGGCGACAGTTGGAGATATTGGCCTTAGTGGCATGCGTGAATACACCCCCCCAAAGAAAAGAGTGGACCGGCGTGGACGTCGCCTGATGGCGTCCAGCTTGTTTGGGGCCGTGCTAGTCATCGCAGCTGTGGCAGCTTGGTGCTATTACTCTGTGTCTCTCCGGAAGGCAGATCTGCTAAAGACTGAACTGCTAGACCTCAACAAAGATGGCTTTGTCATTCGCAACCAAGCTGGCGCCATCATCTTCCGAATGGCATTCAGGTACATTAAAACTCATTTGGTGCTAGCACTCTGGAAGCATGACTAGCGCTCAGTGGTGAATAAACTAAAGCTAATAATCCACCCTTAATGCTAATAATAATAATAGTAATAAAATGTATTTTCTTTGACACGTTTGAATGCAGTCTGTTATAATATGTAAATTATGATCTCATTTTTTTCTTGCTTATCTCAGGTCAGGTTCCCTTGATCTGGACTCTTGCTCAAAAGAAGGCAGAATTCTCAGTTGCAGCCGATCCAGTTCAGGAAAGCTTAATTTCTTCATTGAAACTGTGAGACCCAAGGACACAGTGATGTGTTACCGTGTGCGCTGGGAGGAGCTTGATGCATACCGTGCCGTAGAACATGCCATGGCCTATAATGGCTCTCATTGGTACGGTGGAGCAGAGTCCTGGTCCCAGCACTGGCCAATTGTTTTTGCAGGAAACCAGGAACCCAAACCTTTCATTACTAGTGATGTCACTTCCAATCAGCAAGACTTTGGGAGCATCCTGGAGCGCTACTGGCTCTCCTCCAATGCAACCGCTATCAAAATCAATGACTCAGTTCCTTTTCATCTTGGCTGGGATGAGAACAGTAAGATGCTGAGATTCCAAGCACGGTATGACAACAGTCCATATAAGCCAGACCCTGCACAGCCTGTCCATGCTGAGCTGAGCTATCGTGTTTGTGTTGGGTATGACGTGACTTCCATACATAAATACATGGTACGTCGTTATTTTAACAAACCCAATAAAGTTCCTTCTGAGGCAGTTTTTAGGTGGCCAATTTGGTCCACTTGGGCCTTGCACAAGACTGAAGTGAATCAGGAGAAGCTACTGAAGTACGCTTCTGAGATTCAAGCACATGGCTTCAATTGCAGTCACCTAGAGCTGGATGATCGATATACAAGAGGCTATGGAGAGTTCGAGTTCGATCCAGTCAAGTTCCCTAATGTAACCTATATGTTTCAGAAACTCCGAAAAGACAGATTTGAAGTCACCCTCTGGACCCATCCTTTTGTGAACTACAACTCCACTAACTTTGGAGTTGGTGTGGAAAGAGGGCTTTTTGTGCGAGAACCTACAGGCAAATTACCTGCCATGATCCAGTGGTGGAATGGTATTGGTGGCATTTTGGATTTCACCAATCCAGATACCCGTGAATGGTACGCCTCACACCTCCGTGCCTTAAAGAACAAATATGCTATAGCTTCCTTTAAGTTTGATGCAGGGGAGACCAGCTACCTTCCCCAGCAATTCAGAACCTTCACACCCCTGCAGGATCCCAGTGTATTCACTCGCCGCTACAGCGAGATGGCAATCCCTTTCAAGGACCGCGCTGAACTGCGTGCTGGATACCAATCCCAGAACATCTCCTGCTTCTTTCGGATCACAGACCGCGACTCGGTCTGGGGCTACGATTTGGGGCTTAAGTCGATCATCCCTACTGTGCTAACTGTTAGCATTCTGGGTTACCAGTTTGTTCTCCCAGACATGATCGGTGGAAATGCTTACCCGAACCGCACTGAAGGCAACCGGGGACTCCCTGACCGGGAGCTCTACATCCGCTGGCTGGAACTACTAGCATTCATGCCAGCTATGGAGTTCTCAATCCCACCATGGCTGTATGACGATGAGGTAGTAGAGATTGCTAGGAAGTTTACAAAGCTTCATGAGACCCTGGTGGCTCCCCGAGTGCTGGAACTTGCTGGGGAAGTGTTAGATACTGGAGATCCTATCATTCGCCCTCTGTGGTGGATTGCCACAGACGATGAGGCTGCCTACAAGATCGATTCGCAGTTTCTCATTGGGGATGACCTAATGGTAGCACCAGTTCTTGAGCCAGGCAAGCAGGAGAGAGATATTTACCTCCCAGCTGGCAGATGGAGGAGCTACAAGGGTGAACATTTT
This sequence comes from Hemibagrus wyckioides, assembly GCF_019097595.1. Lineage (NCBI taxonomy): Eukaryota > Metazoa > Chordata > Actinopteri > Siluriformes > Bagridae > Hemibagrus > Hemibagrus wyckioides. Next base: position 12,258,375 of record NC_080731.1, read on the forward strand.
GACAAAGGGCCAATACATTTAACTGACTACCCTGTGGACTTGGATGAGATTGCCTATTTTGTATGGTCAGGATGATATGAACTAAAAAGGGAATATATTTGCAAACAACAGTCTCAAATGTCTATCGAAGTTCCATTGAACAAGCATTCACACACGATTTGTTTCTCACATTCATGTGCCTTTTAATCGTAATGCCACTGTAACCAGCATACATCAAATTACATTTGAACATTTTCTAATGTTTGAGCAAATTTCATTGTCAAAAACAATGTTGAGAAACAGAGGCTGGGAAGTGATTCAATTTCTGATTTGTATGCGTTGTCTTTTAACATGAACATGAATCACATTTTCCCAACATTTTTTGAATAGAAGAAATGTATTAACTAGGTATTACAAAGGAATCTACCAAAGGGAGTGAGACAACCAATCTAACTTTGCATCAGAGGAAACGTGAATGTTGTAGTGAAACACTGGGAGTTTTATATTATATGATTAAGAATTACTACTTAGTTTGACGTTAAAAAAGAAAGCACAAAAGGACACCTTGGACCTCACTTAATAGGAAACGACAATGTATGTTCTCTTTAGTATTCCTGGAAATACTCAAAAACTACTGACCTTGCCAGCATCCAGAATCTGAGCACAAATAATGTTATATCATCTACAGTATGACCATATATAATATAAACAAGTATTTGTCTTGTAATGCTGATTAATAATTTTGGGGGTTGTATTTTCTGTTGTTTTGTGTGTGCTATTTGCTTTAAGAATTTAAAATGAACAGGGTAATAAGATTTATTTATTTAGAATAAATCTGAAGTGGCTTGAAAGCCAAAAATGATTTTTGATTTTTCTTTCTGTATTGCACTGATACTGTGAATTAAATTACTTTCCAGATTATTTAAACAAGGAAAGATAATCAAACTATCAGATGGAACGAAACATAACACAAGCCTCCCCTGTCAGATTTAAAATGGAAAGTCTATTTATTGTTGTTTGGTTGCAAATAAACCTAATTTTCAAGACCATGCTTTAAGTTTCTTTCTTTAAAAAAAAAAAAGTTTCCTGCCTGTATCTTGGTGTTCCCCGTATAGGCTTCACCATGACACTGGCAAGGATTACACAGTCATGTGCACCTGAGTTCATGTGCTTTAGACATGTCCTGTGACCTGGATCACCAGATTGTGTGCAGCAGGTAACGGGGAGTCGTAATGTGTCACTGCAATGATTGATGTTACTTCTATGACCAAAATAAAGGCTAACCTAAGCACAGCATAGCACAGACCCTTGAGTGCTCCTCCAAGCAGGAAGGTGATTATTTCAGTCAGAGAGATTAATGAGGAAATCTGTAATAAACCTCCAGGAAATTGTGTTTGAATTTCATGAGGTATGAATCCATCCTCGAATTCCTGTCTTACTCTATAAACAGATCATCTGTCTAAGACCCAGTCAGAATGTGTGCAACAAGGATCCTCATTTCTGGCATTTTCACTTCCACCAGAAATCATAAAATGGGGATAGGAATAGAGCGAAAGAAGATTATCGTCCTGCTTGAGATGGTATACCCCCGAATTAGCCACTTTAATGGTCTGTTGCAGAAGATGCCCATGCCCCTCAGGGTTTTATGTGTTTTTGTGTGTTCTGAGATGCTTTTCTGGTGTCTTTCACTGAAAACAATTCTACAAAAATGGATGCTTTTTTTTCACCTTTCTGTGCAAACTCTTGGTAATTTTCCTTGAAAAAAACTTGATTTGCGAATGAATAGATACACCGATCAGCCATAACATTATAAGCACTGACAGGTGAAGGGAACAACACTGATTATTTCTGAACATTCTGTCCTCAAGGTTGATGGGTTAGATGCAGGAAAAATGGGCAAGCTTTCATGGAAACGGTATTCCCCGATGGCTGTGGCCTCTTTTAGCAGTGCCGTGGTTTGATGAGCACAACAACCAGTTTGAGATGTTGACTTGGCCTCCAAATTTCCCATATCTCAATCCACTCGAGCATCTGTAGGATGTGCTGGACAAACAAGTCCGATCCATGGAGGTCCCAGATACTGTACCACAGCACACCTTCAGGGATCTAGTGGAGTCCATGCCTCGACGGGTCAGGGTTTTGTCAACAAAAAGGGGGACCAACACCATATTTGGCAGGTGGTCATAATATTATGGCTGATCGGTGTACATATTACGGTTTCATTCATAGTTTATGGTCTAGAGGTTCTTTTAAACGTTCACAGTGTGAGTATGAAATGTCAGCATTGTTCGCGTACACTTTAGTACCTAATAGTAGCAGGCTCGTTTCACTCTGATTGGATAATTCCGACGCGAACTCATTGAATATTCATGTTTGTTTATAACGGCGCGTGATAGGGAACGCCTCCAATTAACCCCACCGTCCAGCAGGAGTGTGTGTGTGTGTGTAGCGGTTTTGATGGTTTTACAAAGCGATAAGAGGACAGAGAAGTTGCAAAAGAAACCAAGTAGCAGGTGAATATTCTGAAAAATCAAAAATAGTTAACACTTGATCGCCTAATTCTTACAGAAATTGCCTTGGGTCCGTTTCTGTTTCAATTTTTACGACAGGTAGCTTGGCAAATCTAACGGTCAGCAATGATAACAGTAATACTAGCCTGTTATTGATAGTGATTTTCAGCTGTTAGTGAAGATAAATGAAGGTTATGTGTTAGCTAGCCACCTACTATCACCTTAGAGCTAGTTACAATCTAGTTTAAACATTTTCTAGATAAATAATAACTACAGTTCCTCTCCTTTGTTTCATCCAGATGGCTAAAAATTCTTCAGCTAATATGGAAACCAAAGAAGCATGTTTCACCATACTGATCAGCCGCACATTCCCTGGCAAGTTGTGGCATTTGGTGAACGATCCTCACATTTGCTCAATCTGCTGGGATGCCAGTGGGGAAGAAATAATTATCTATGGGCAAGCTTTCGAAGCTGAAGTGCTGTTGTCCCACAACACGTGGATTAATTATTTCTTCAAAACAAAGCACTTCAGTAGTTTCATTCGCCAGCTGAACCTGTACGGCTTCAGAAAAGTGCACCCAACACTGGACGTCTTTGAGCAGCAACCTGTCAGCTCCGTCATGGCTTACCCACACCACTTTCAAAACCCAAACTTCAAACGGGATAAGCCAGAGCTTCTAGTCAACCTAAAGCGACAAACACCGGCCAACAAGGCCAAGCTTGCTGCTGGGGTACAGCTGACCAGAAGGTCACCAAAACGTTTCTATCACGTGAAGTTCCAGGAAATCTCTCCTGTGATGAAAAAGGGTTGGTAGTGTTTCAGCAAGCAGATAAAAGGAACAGACCGAAAAGAATATATTCATTCATTCATTCATTCATCACTTTATCCTGGTCAGGTCTTCCTGGTCTTCAATGGACTTCCTGAAAGGTCCATTGTAAGGCACTGTGCACACACACACACACATTCACACACTCATTTACCCCTAGTGACAGTTTAATATAACAACTCCATTTACTCTCTGTTTTTAAATTGAAACCTGGAGGAAACTCTACTCTACAGATTTCTAGGTCACTGCGGAAATGCTAAATCTTGAAACTTTATTAAGCCCAGGTGCTTTGAAGGACTAGTTAGGGAAAACCACTAGCCTTGAAAAAGATTAGTCATATATAGGAATACGAAGAAAAAAAAGACAAAATAGACAAATTGAATGCTAGGACATTGCCAGCTAGCTAACTTTGCTGTCTCAATCAGCATTTTTTACTTTATTAATGTTGGACCTGTTTCTATCTTTCAGAGTCAATCTTGGTTGGACATCAGGGCACTCCTTACCAGTGTCGCTGTAATGACCCTGAGCAAGTGAAGGAGTGCGACAACATGGCCAAATCCTCCCAAGCATCTGTACTGGGTCCTAAAAATGTGCCTGTCTCTGTGTTACACACCAGCTCACCGTGTACACATTCCTCCAGCCCCACGGATGTACAGCAAGGTGTCAAGCCTCATCACTCACAGTACAGATTTTATACACCAGGTGATGATGCTATACCACATTCTGTTTTTATCTATCTATCTATCTATCTATCTATCTATCTATCTATCTATCTATCTATCTATCTATCTATCTATCTATCTATCTATCTGTCTGTCTGTCTGTCTGTCTGTCTGTGTCTAGATAATCTATCTGTCTGCCTGTCTGTTGTCCCAAATATAAAATTTTTAGAAGTAAAAATTCAAATGACCGATAATATCGGTCAGTATTATTTTCTATATTTTTTCAGCAAGTAAGCCTACAGTAAGTAATTCAGATACACAAAATAAATCTTTCTTTTTACTTTCTTCTTCAGCACTGTGAGTTTTCTAATAAGTCTCTCTAAGCATCTGTTATATGTTTAATACCTGAACAATATAGTTCTAGTAGTAAAAGAGTATAAATGCTTATTTTTTAAAAAAAAAAAAGCACATACACTATATTGCCAAAAGTTGTGGGACACCCCTCCAAATTCAGGTGTTGTTTTTCAGGGGTTGGGCTCGGCCCCTTAGTTCCAGTGAAAGGAACTCTTAATGCTTCAGCATACCAAGACATTTTGGACAAAGTTTGGGGATGACCCCTTCCAGTTCCAACATGACTGTACACCAGTACACAAAGCAAGGTCCATAAAGACATGGATGAGTGAGTTTGGTGTGGAGAGGCTGCAGAGAGTCCTGACCTCAACCTGATAGAACACCTTTGGGATGAATTAGAGCAGAGACTGTGAACCAGGCATTCTCGTCCAACACTGACCTCACAAATACGCTTCTAGAGGAATGGTCGAAAAATTCCCATAAACACACTCCTAAACCTTGTGGAAAGTCTTTTCAGAAGAGTTGAAGCTCTTATAGCTGCAAAGGGCGGGTAAACTCTATATTACATTTATGTGCATGTGGGCAGTCGTCCCAGTTTTGGCCTCATCCATGTCTTTATGGACCTTACTTTGTGCACTGGTGTGTGGTCATGTTTGAACAGGAAGGGGTCATCCTCAAACTGTTCCCACAAAGTTGGGAGCATGAAATTGTCCAAAATGTCTTGGTATGCTGAAGCATTAAGAGTTCCTTTCACTGGAACTAAGGGGCCGAGCCCAACCCCTGAAAAACAACACCTGAATTCAATGATTTAATGTAGTGTAATTTGCCTTCATCAGATTTAAATACACTCCATACAGCCAACATTCAGAACATGATTTTCCTTCATGACTTTAGTCATATAAGCATGAAATCCCACAATGCCTTGCATAAACTCATTCTGAACATTATTCGAGTGTTTAGTGCCCCCTGGTGCTGGGCAATATGTTTGGCTTGTGTGTAAATCTTTATGAACTTGATTGATACTGATCAAGTAATGGAAGCTTAATTGAGCCAACCAAAATAATGGTCAGATTAAATCTTTTAATTTATCTCTAATGTCTATTCAAAATACCTTTTTATCAAACCATGGTCTATCACACAAAAATGTTATTTAGAAGGCTGCAGAGAAGCTACAGGAGCTGTATCATATTGTAATATCATTCCAGAATATTCTTGATATATATTAGTGATGTGTTGTTAATGTGCTACTAAAAAATCCATTATTCTTAACCTTCAAAGTTTTTTCTCTTTAGTGTGCCAGAGGTGTAACCCAGACTCCTTGGATTCAAAAGTGCCATGCTCTCAAAAACCAGCTGCTTCTCCTCGTCACTATTACCCTGTGAGCATTAGGAAACTTTTTTAAGTTAAATATTGATCAATAGAAATGGTCAGTGCCATTATTTTAGCCTGTGTAGCCACAATACGATTTGATGGTACATGTCAGAGTATGAAAGGAATGCCGACATGTTAAACCCTGGTGTGTAAATAATATTGATCTAGATTTTTCCACTCGTTCTGCAGGGCTACCCTCATTCTCCTGATCACTCTCCAAATGTTCCAGATTCCACCAAGAGTGACATAAAAGTGAACCTGGATGCTGTATTCAAAGTGGTAGATGAAATGCAGGTCTGATTAGATGATTCACCATCAACAACTGAGTGTGTGTGTGTGTGTGTGTGTGTGTTTACAATATACACTGATCAGGCATAACATTATGACCACCTGCCTAATATTGTGTATGCTGCCAAAACCGTTGATGCATGGAGTCCACTAGATCCCTGAAGGAGTGCTGTGGTATCTGGCACCAAGATGTTAGCAGCAAATCATTTAAGTTCTGTAAGTTGTAAGGTGGGGCCTCTATGGATAAGACTTGTTTGTCCAGCACATCCCACAGATGCTCAATTGGATTGAGATCTGGGGAATTTGGAGGCCAAGTCAACACCTCACCGAACCATTCTTGAACCATTTTTGAACCATATTTGCTTTGTGGCATGGCTCTGCTGAAAGAGGCCACAACCATCAGGGAATACCGTTTCCATGAAAGGGTGTACATGGTCTGCAACAATGCTTAAGGAAGGTGGTACATGTCAAATTAACATCAACATTGATGGCAGGATGCAAGGCACTCTGACTGGTTTGCAGCTATTCAGCCCCATACACAACAAACTGTGATGCACTGTGTATTCTGACACCTTTCTATCAGAACCAGCATTAACTTCTTCAGCAATTTGAGCAACAGTAGCTCGTCTGTTGGATCAGATCACTCGGGCCAGCCTTTGCTCCCCATGTGCATCAGTGAGCCTTGGCCACCTATGACCCTGTTGCCAGTTCACCACTGTTCCTTTCTTGGACTACTTTTGACAGATACTGACCACTGCAGACCGGGAACACCCCACAAGAGATGCAGTTTTGGAGATGCTCTGATCCAGTCTTCTAGCCATTATAATTTGGCCCTTGTCAAACTCGCTCTAAATCCACTTTTTTTTTCCTCCTGTTTCTAACACATCAACTTTGAGGACAAAATGTTAATTTGCTGTCTAATATATCCCACCCACTAACAGGTACCATGATGAGGAGATAACCAGTGTTATTCACTTCACCTGTCAGGGGTCATAATGTTATGGCTGATCGGTGTAGTCAGTGCTGCAGTAGTACCATAAAGTGTAAAAGTCTGAATCCAGCACTTTACACAGTTCAAACACATGCGGCTCTCCTGTTCATATGACGCACATCAGAAATCATCCCAAAGGCTAACGTGTGTGCTTCTACCACACACCGTTACATCTTGTTGCCTTTTAACACTTTACTGTAATGATGCACCAAGATTATTTTTGTTCCTGAACCTGTTTGAACATGAACAGCATGGAACAAAAGTTTGTAGATTTCTTTTTAGTCATGAATTAGATAAATAGCTTAGATAAAGGCTTAGATAAAACTGTATCCAAGATAAATTCCAAGTATGTATGGCAAATGGAGTGGGGCTCGGTGGATAAGCGCCTCACACCTTCCTGAGTCCACTGGGATAGACTCCAGGCTCCCTGTGACCCTGTGTAGCATAAGCAGTACAGGAAATGGGTGTCAGTTATGGTCCTGGACCCTGGATTTGTATGGCTTGTATGGTGCTGCATTTGAATTTCATGTTCAGTGCAATGTACATAAATGAATTAATAAACATAAATGTATTTGTGTTGGTGTTTTCTCTTTATTCAGGCTGTTGCTGGTGTCCAAGGTGCTGCAAAAGTGTCCAGTGACCACATGCGAAGACAGCTTGACTAGGGACCTTGTTTTATTTGGAATTTTTATTAAGCTAACTTAAGCAAAGCTTCATAAGCAATTATAAGCAACTATAAGCTTAAGCTTAATATATTCATTTTACTTATTAGATTGTTCATTAGCTATAGTTTCAATAACATAGGAAAACTTGTCTTATTAACAAATTCTAACCCTATTTTTAAAGCTGTATTAAATAATACACAGGCATGTGAAGACTGAGGCACTCGATTTATTTGATTGATTCTCTTTGTAATTTCAGTTCGCTGATGATGAACAAATGAGCTATGTGCTGTGCTTATAACACTGTCTATGACTAAACCTGTAAGAGAAATAAATTGAGTACATAATTAGATTATGCTCAGGCATCAGGGTTATTTGTTGGTGTGATGGTTGTGTAAGAGCAGTAATAAAATTTGACACAGTGCCACAGAGATTTATGGCACAGAAACTGCTAAGACCCTACAAAGGTGATGATTTAAAATACATGACAATATAGTCACAATACCTGTATCAGCAAAACAATTGCAGGACATGCTGTTATGGGAAAATAACCATCAGCTGTGTGGCATCATGCACACCTGGAAGGTTTTATTCCAGGTGTGCATGGTGAGCATCCTGGAAGGTTTTATTTTCTTAGCAAAGAAATTTGCCACCATTAATTCAGTTCAGGTTATCTTCATTAATGAATAAAATGTGTGTCATTAAAATCGTTCCGGATTTCTCTTTATTTACATTAACATAACTCAAAACGTATATAAAGAGATCTGGTTGCATTTGTGAGAAACCAGAAAATGACCTGAAGAATTTCCCAGGGCAGAAAAATTACCAACCCTTAAAAAATGCTGACATTGCTAAAGAAAATTAATCAACATCAGATTCAAGAATTCAACACTGCTGTAGTATAATATGTAATCACACCAAACAACAAAGAAATACTTTTAAATACTTTAATACTTTTAAAAGTATTAATTAATAATACTTAGTAATACACCAATCAGGCATAACATTATGAGCAGTGAGAGGTGAAGTGAACAACACTGATTATCTCCTCATCATGGCACCTGTTAGTGGGTCGGATATATTAGACAGCAAATGAACATTTTGTCCTCAAAGTTGATGTGTTAGAAGCAGGAAAAATGGACAAGTGTAAATTGTACTGGTTAGATGACTGGATCACAGCATCTCCAAAATTGCAGCTCTTCTGGGGTGTTCCCAGTCTGCAGTGGTCAGTATCTATCAAAAGTATCCTTAAAGTCCAGTAAGTATCCTGTTGCGAGGGGGGGCCCATGGAGGACTTTAAGGACTTAAAGGATCTGCGGCTAACATCTTGGCGCCAGATACCACAGCACACTTCAGGGATCTAGTGGAGTCCATGCCTTGATGGGTCAGGGCTGTTTTGGCAGCAAAAAGGGGACCAACACAATATTTGGAAGCTGGTCATAAGGTTATGCGTGATCAGTGTAATATTGAATACATACAACTTAGCAATAGTAATACAGTAAAACATCAAAAATTAACATCCATCTATCCATTTTCTGTCCTGCGGATCCTCACAGGGAGTCACAAGGTGCCTCAAGTCTATCCCAGGGGACTCCAGGGGCACAAGGTGAGGGACACCCTGGATGGGGTGCGGATCCATTGCAGGGCACAATCACACACATGGTCGCACACCCATTCACACACTACAGACAATTTAGAGATGCCAGTCAGCTTACTGCTCATGTTTTTGGACTAGAGGAAGCCCAGAGGTACCCAGAGAAAACTGCATACCCAACATGTGAGCCAAACATGTCACTGTGCCTCACGGGGCCTCAATGGATTGGACTTGTTTGTCCAGCACATCCCACAGATGCTTGAGTGGACTGAGATCTGGGGAATTTGGAGGCCAAGTCAACACCTCAAACTCATTGTTGTGCTCATCAGCTTGCCTTCTTTCCATAGTGCATCCTGGTGCTATGTGTACCCCAGGTAAGCTAGGCACATGCACCCGGCCAGCCAAGTGATGTAAAAGAAAACGTGATTCATCAGACCAGGCCAACTTCTTCCATTGCTCCGTGGTCCAGTTCTGATGCTCCCGTGCTCACTTTTGGCACTTTTGGCAGTGCACAGAGGTCAGCATGGCCACCCTGACTGGTTTGCAGCTATGCAGCCCTATATGCAACAAACTGTGATGCACTGTGTGTTTTGACACCTTTCTATCAGAACCAGCATTAACTCCTTCAGCAATTTGAGCAACAGTAGCTCATCTGTTGGATCGGATCACACGAGCCAGCCTTCGCTCCCCACGTGCATCAGTAAGCTTTAGCCACCCATGACCCTGTCACCGGTTCACCACTGTTCCTTCCTTGGACCACTTTTGATAGATACTGACCACTGCAGACCGGGAACACCCCATAAGAGCTGCAGTTTTGGAGATGCTCTGATCCAGTCTTCTAGCCATCACAATTTGGCCCTTGTCAGACATTGAGGAGAAAATGTTCACTTGCTGCCTAATATATCCCACCCACTAACAGGTGCCATGATGAGGAGATCATCAGTGTTATTCACTTCACCTCTCACTGCTCATGATGTTATGGCTGATTGGTGTATATAAAACTCTTTACTTTGTATGAATCCTCCTTCCATCTATTCACACACTTTGGACAATTTAGAGATGCCAATCAACCTACCACATGTCATTGGATGTAATCAGAATACCAAGAGGAAAACACACACACACACACGAGATCATTAAACAGCACACTGTACAGTTATCCAGAATCCCACTGATGTAAATACAAATCGAGTCTGTGACAATGGATTACCTCAAAATCTGACTCAATGTCCAAGTCAGCGTGAGGAGTAAAGGAACTTTCCTCTTCCTGCAGTTGGGACATGTCCACCTGATCCTCCACACCCACAGGCAGGTGAGAGCAGGTTTGCTGTGAATAAAACACAAACATTGACAGTGCACATGAACAAATCCCAGAAGTGAACTGGACAATGTAGTGGACAGTGTAATGAATTTACCTCGCCGTCCTCGTGCGGCACATAGGTGACAGTCTCCTCGCCACAGCAGGACGCCGGCTCTTTCGCGCTCCCAGAGACTCGCTTATGAGGAAAAAAGGAGAAAGTCAGTCTCTGTACTTTCTAAAGCTTTGTGGTGCTGCAACAATTCAGCTCTTACCTGTACGGTGGTGAAAGAGTCCTCACATGTGGTGGAGTTCGAGGATCCCTGCTAAAAACAACCACGACAACTGCATGTCACTCAAACGCTCATCTATTCATAATGAATGCTTAATAAAAGAAACGAAAACTGCTATTACCAAAGGAACACAGGAGGTCTCGCTGACGGTAAACCACCACGGCTGGATGAAATATCTCTCAACTTCCACCGACTAGAGACAGAAACACAACACCAAGTGAATACAACATGCAAACATGAGCCTACATTTGTGTTTCTGCTGCTGCGTTGACTTTAATAAAACACCTGGAACTGGGAGCCGTAGATGTGGGAGGTGAGGAACCAGATGTTAAGCCGGGCGCTGTGCAGCTCACCAGCACGGCTGTGGCGTGAAAACTACAGCACAAAGATTACAGTGTGACTCTCATCAAAGCAGTTTCATACAAACACATGGAGCAATTTCATTAGAGTAAAAACTAGGCTGAAAAAAGGCTGAAATATAAAATTACCAGGACGACAGCTGACGTCTGAGGGTGGAGTTCAGTGGACGGGAGCTGGCAGATTGGCTCAGTGACCTTCATAAACACACACTCTGTTAGAAATGAACAGCTAATACAATGTTCATTGTAGTATGAAGTGTTTTAACTGTAGTGCTTTATTACTGACACATACCTGGACGTCCTCCACTTCCTCCACATCAGCAACAGCTCCTGTAATCAATTTTACACATTTAACCAAATCACTATTTATTCATGTCCCTGCAGAGGGTGTGTGTGTGTGTGTGTGTGTGTGTGTGTTCACAGCTGCTGTAACAGTGTGACAACAAGATCTCTCTTGTTTCTGCAACATTAAATGTGAAAGTGTTAAAGATAATTGATGAAAGTTTTTTACTGAACACTGACAATAGTGAATAAATCGCTGTGGTTTGAGAGGAATAAGAGGAAAGCTAACAGTAACTCCGCTTCATGTTGGGCTTCTGGACCATGGGCGTCGCTAGGCCATTTCTAGGGGGGCTTTAGGCTTTAGCAGAGCGGGGATACCGCGGTGAAGTTTGTAGTTTAGGGACTACCGCTTCCGAGTGTCTGTCTAATGTCCGAATATCAAACTAACTTCACCGCAGTAGAGAGGATCAGAGGACAAGTGTGTGTGTGTGTGTGTGAGATCAGGAAGACTCGTATTTGGCTTGTTAAGTACTCAAATGTTATACACATCTATGCAATACAGTGGAATGCTGCAATAAGTTTACCTATACCCTGTTAGTCAAACCTTTATTTATTTATTAATTAATTAATTTATTTATTTATTTTTACTATTATACTCTCATTGGGGGCTGAGACCCCCTTAAATGAAAATCCTAGAATCGCCCCTGCTTCCAGCCCTTGAGCAGGACAGCAATAAAAATGTCAGAAAACACAATGATCTTATCTCACTTTTGTGAGATACTGGATACTGTATATATATATATATAATGACATATCCAAGACTGTGAAAAAAAGTAAAAAAAATATCCAGTCCACAATCACATTTTATATTGAAAATATGTCATTTTGTGTGGTGTTTTTTTAACCCCAAATCAGTGACATTAATTAGGGAATTGAAAATTAAAGAGTTTAATTTTCTAATATTATAATAATATACACACACACACACATATATATATATATATATATATATATATATATATATATATATATATATATATATATATATATATATATACACACACACATATATATAATATCTGTGTACTCCATTTACACCCGACATAAATACAGGAACCATATTCTGCAGTGGCTACAGAGTGTGAACTTCTCTCACAATGAACCTGATATTAGCTTTTTGTCCCTAAATAAAGATATATATATCTATAGTATTCGCTCACCTGCCTTGACTCGCATATGAACTTAAGTGACATCCCATTCCTAATCCATAGGGTTCAATATGACGTCGGTCCACCCTTTGCAGCTATAACAGCTTCAACTCTTCTGGGAAGGCTGTCCACAAGGTTTAGGAGTGTGTTTATGGGAATTTTTGACCATTCTTCCAGAAGCGCATTTGTGAGGTCACACACTGATGTTGGACGAGAAGGCCTGGCTCTAATTCATCCCAAAGGTGTTCTATTGGGTTGAGGTCAGGACTCTGTGCAGGCCAGTCAAGTTCCTCCACACCAGACTCTGTCATCCATGTCTTTATGGACCTTGCTTTGTGCACTGGTGCACAGTCATGTTGGAAGAGGAAGGGGCCAGCTCCAAACTGTTCCCACAAAGTTGGGAGCATGGAATTGTCCAAAATGTCTTGGTATGCTGAAGCATTCAGAGTTCCTTTCACTGGAACTAAGGGGCCAAGCCCAGCTCCTGAAAAACAACCCCACACCATAATCCCCCCTCCACCAAACTTTACACTTGGCACAATGCAGTCAGACAAGTACCGTTCTCCTGGCAACCGCCAAACCCAGACTCGTCCATCAGATTGCCAGATGGAGAAGCGCGATTCGTCACTCCAGAGAACGCGTCTCCACTGCTCTAGAGTCCAGTGGCGGCGTGCTTTACACCACTGCATCCGACGCTTTGCATTGCACTTGGTGATGTATGGCTTGGATGCAGCTGCTCGGCCATGGAAACCCATTCCATGAAGCTCTCTGCGCACTGTTCTTGAGCTAATCTGAAGGCCACATGAAGTTTGGAGGTCTGTAGCGATTGACTCTGCAGAAAGTTGGCGACCTCTTCGCACTATGAGCCTCAGCATCCGCTGACCCCGCTCCGTCAGTTTACGTGGCCTACCACTTCGTGGCTGAGTTGCTGTCGTTCCCAAACACTTCCACGTTCTTATAATACAGCTGACAGTTGACTGTGGAATATTTAGGAGCGAGGAAATTTCACGACTGGATTTGTTGCACAGGTGGCATCCTATCACAGTTCCACGCTGGAATTCACTGAGCTCCTGAGAGCAACCCATTCTTTCACAAATGTTTGTAAAAACAGTCTGCATGCCTAGGTGCTTGATTTTAAAAACTGTGCCCATGGAAGTGATTGGAACACCTGATTCTGATTATTTGGATGGGTGAGCGAATACTTTTGGCAATATAGTGTATGTGTGTGTATAAAAATATATAAAGGGATGTAAAAGAACTGTTACTTTCCAATAATTCTCTGAGTAGGGTAAAAGTAGAAGTACTGCAAAAATCTTTAGTACAAGTAAAAAATGTTTTAAGCTGATTTGTAAGTTTTAAATCCTGGATTTCTAAAAAATAAAAAAAAAATAAATAAAAAAAATTAGTAGTTTTGATCAGGACTGAGGTTAATAAACAGATTTAAGTGAAGAAAATTGAGAAAAATATATGTATGTGTTTTCAAACAGTCCACAAGTTAAGAGACAGAAACTGATGTTTTATCTCTAACACATACTGTGTGTGTGTGTGTGTGTGTGTGTGTTTATATTTAGTAATTTGGTAACACTCTTTACACTTTATTATTCACCTCTAGCCTGAACTAAAGGAACTGAAAAAAACCTACATTCAGGAAAAAGTACCTTTTTAAAATGATTGCTTTCATTATGTATCTTTCACCTAGTAACATGAAGAGTGTAGGAAATCTTTTAAAGCACAAAGTGAACCTTAAGGAGCAGCATTTTCATTTTTACATATATATATATATATATGTATATATTTATATATATATATATATATATATATATATATATATGTATATATTTATATATATATATATATATATATATATAAATAAAGGATGTAAAAAACTGTTACTTTCCAATAATTTTCTGAGTAGGGTAAAAGTACAAATCTTTAGTACAAGTAAAAAATGTTTTAAGCTGATTTGTAAGTTGTACCAAATTATATTAAATCTTTAACAGCACTGTCACACTGGATAACAGACACAACAACTGCAGTCCAAAATTAAACAAGTCCAAAATGTATTAAAAAATCCAACAGACAGATATGAAGAAGATAAAGCAGCTTTAGTATCCACTATCCCCTGGTGTGCAGGCACACTGGTCAGCCTCAGGGTCAGGAGTCAGGACGATGAGGGTGGAAGGAAAATAGTATAATTAATATCAGGAGGTTTATGAGGTTTTATTTCATTCAGAGTTAAATTAGACAGAATATGTTTGTAACAGGTCTTAGTGACGTGTGTTTTGAATAAGTGTGACACTCTCATAGGTTTAACCAGAACTGAGGAGACAAGAGGCAGATATCAGACATTTACATTTACGTTTCTGGCATTTAGCAGATGCCCTTATCCAGAGAGACTTACATTTTATCTTATTTTATACAACTGAGTAATTGAGGGTTAAGGGGCTTGTGGTGGATCTGGGATTGGAACTCACAACCTTCTGATTTTATTTAGCTTTCAGTGATTTCACTTCAGTACACAAACACACACAAACACACACACACACACACACACTGTCTCTCTCTCTGACAGAATTTCACACAGTAACATGGCTGTTGTTTTAGAAAAATACTGATATGTAATACAGCAATACTCTATTTTTATTACTGTGGAATTATATGAGAAACAAATGAGAAATGTTTATGAAGTGTTAAAAGATAAAAAGACACTTGAGACACGTGTGAATTGAACCAAAAAATAATTTATTAACTATTTACAAGCAATGACAAACTGTACACTTATTATGGTCCGAGTACTTTTTGGTATTTGAAGTTTCTTTTTACAAACAGAAACAAAAAAACGAAAATGAAATCGTTTTTTAATTATGTGATGAAAATGTCAGACACCTAAAGAAAGTTCTATAGCATAGAAATGGAAAAACAGCTGCAATTTCTTTGTCTGAAGAAGAGATACTTGCGGTTTTAGACAAAGAAAATACAGCTGTTTGTCCGTTTCTAGGCTATAGAACTTTCTTTATTTAAAGTATAAATGAGGAAAGAAAATCAAGTCTAATTTTAAAAAGGTGTCTGACATTTTCATCACATCAAAAAACGATTTCATTTTCGTTTATTTTGTTTCTGTTTCATAAAAAGAAACTTCAAATACCAAAAAGTACACGGACCTATTACAGATATTAATATTTTATACACTATTTTAACATTTTATAACACAACACTACATTTGTATAACTTAATATTAAAATCTAAATCTTAAAAATGTAATATTTACATATTTACAACAATGCATGATTCTACAACAAAACAATTTCTATGTATTTATTAATATATATAAATATATATAACATATTATATATAAATATAGAAATAAACAACATTAATATTATAAAAATCCTATACATTTAACACAAACTAAATGCAAAATACAAAAGGAACAACAGATTCTCACCACTCCACATGTTTAAAAGGCTGAAATCTCTCTCTGAAAAAAAGACTAATGCTGAAATACTTACCACACATACTTACCACACATCATGGATATGAGGTGATGAACATGAGGTGATGACAAAGCTTTTAAACTTACAGCTCTCGCATGTAAATAGAAACCCAGTGAACGGGGAATCGGATGATTCTCCTGATGAAACCCAGCTACCCATCCTGATCCACATGCTGCCGTCTACTCGGAGGGCCTTCTTGATTACCATCCTCTTCGTCCCTCCTCCTCCTTATGCCCTGGCGTGGGACAGGAACATACAGCTGACCAGCCACAATGTGGTGGGGGTTAATCTGGACATTAGGCTGGGGCAGAGGAACTGTGAAACACTGTGGATCCCCTGAAGGTGATGACCTCCTCAATGGGGATGGTTGTGTTACTGGGGATGGACTCATCACAGAGGAAGGGTTTGTGCAAGGGGATGGTCTCCTCCATACAGGAGAGAGGCCTCTCATAGGTGGGGATGCGCTCCCCACAGGTGGTGGGATCCATACAGGTGGTGGGACCCATACAGGAGAGAGGCCTCTCATAGGTGGGGATGGGCTCCCCACAGGTGGTGGGATCCATACAGGTGGTGGGTTCCATCGAGGAGAGAGGCTCCCCACAGGTGGTGGGATCCATACAGGAGAGAGGCCTCTCATAGGATGGGATTGGCTCCCCACAGGTGGTGGGATCCATACAGGAGAGAGGCCTCTCATAGGATGGGATGGGCTCCCCACAGGTGGTGGGATCCATACAGGTGAGAGACCTCTCATAGAAGGGGATGGGCTCCCCACTGGTGGTGGGATCCATAGACGAGAGAGGCTCCCCACAGGTGGTGGGATCCATACAGGAGAGAGGCCTCTCATAGGTGGGGATGGGCTCCTCATAGGTGGTGGGGTCCATGCAGGAGAGAGGCCTCTCATAGGTGGGGATGGGCTCCTCATAGGTGGTGGGGTCCATGCAGGAGAGAGGCCTCTCATAGGTGGGGATGGGCTTGTCACAGGTGGTGGGGTCCATACAGGAGAGAGGCCTCTCATAGGTGGGGATGGGCTCCTCACAGTTGGTGGGGTCCATACAGGAGAGAGGCCTCTCATAGGTGGGGATGGGCTCCTCACAGGTGGTGGGGTCCATACAGAAAAGGGACCTCTTGTAGGTGGGGATGGGCTCCATACAGAAAAGGGACCTCTTGTAGGTGGGGCTGGGCTCCCCACAGGTGGTGGGATCCATACAGGAGATTGGCTTCTCATAGGCCAGTTGTCATCGTCCTCATCCTCTGGAAACACAAACGTCTCCCTCTGTGTCCCTGTGTCAAAGAAGATGAACAGACAATGCAGCACATTTAAAAACATCTCATAAAAAGAAGCAGAAACCCTTTTTTAATAGCACTGTGTATGTTTTGTAAAGCAGGAAAACCTCCCTATCAAAACAAGACGTATTTACACAAGTTATATTACTGTAATCTTCCTATAACAGTGCAGAAAAACTCAGTATTTATATTCTGCATTTACAGGAGTTACTTACGCTATCACGGCTTCACTGTTACTCACACTGGTCACTTATCTCAGTGCTCAAAATATCTTCCCCAAAACAATGCAGATTAAACTACATTTCTATTACAGTGTGTTTCTTTATCAGTTCCTTACTCCAATGCTTCACATCCCCTTTGAGTCCATTTGTGTCTCGAAACAGCTTGATATTTTTGCCTAAGCTGCACTCTACATTAGCTCCATTTATTTCTATCGACTGGTTTTGTTCAGCTAGCTGCCTTTCCTCACAGCCCCTTCCTCTCTCCGCTTTAACAACTCGACAAACACGGACAATGAAAAATCATTCAAATAATAAAATAGATCATGTAATTGTAAACATTTTAACTTGTTTTATTCACTATTTTAAAAAAAACTATGAACACTGAAAAACAATTACTTAGCTACATGCTAACTAGCCGTCTAGCTAATCTTTGCTAATACTCTTCGGCTTGTCTTAGTAAACTTCAATAAGCGTTAAATAAACATTCCAACTCTTATAAAAAGCTGATTTTAACATATCTGAAAACATTAACACTGTTTATTTCCTCCCTGCTCGTTTCACCGGAGTCTGCCGCTTTGTCCGCTAGCTTTAGCATAATGATCGTGTCCGTAAAGCGATTAGCCAAATATCGATTAGCCGAACAGATTTTCTCCAAATCATCTAACCAAATAAAACGATATTCCCGATTGCGGCTTTTTGTAATACCGCGGTGTTTAAAAGACTTTATACTTAAGAGAAAAAGAGAAAAGTCAGTAACTGACCGTTCCAGGGGTCGTCCAGTCCGCTCCATCCGGGCTCGGGCTCCATATCCTGGTGCTGCTGAAGCGCGGTTCCTCCTCTGAAGTTCATCATCACTGCTGTAGAGTCGGTGTAGAAGTCAGGTCCAGTAGCGGAGTAAGCAGAAATCTCAAACAGGCGTGTAGAAAAATCACAAAGCAAAGGATAATCCAAGTCTTGCGATCTTCACAACCACGACACCTTAGCGTTTAAAGAGAAACACAGTTTAAACACAAACATTACGTCAAGTGTTCTGCGTCACTGCCCAGTGCGCATGCGCAGTGATTCCCCTCACTCTAAAAAAAACATGGCCGTCTATCTCGAAATATCTGAGCTTTATTTCTTATTCAATATTATTCTATATAAAATCAGCAGATACTTTTTCACAGCACTGTATGCATATATATATATATAAATATATATATATATATATATATATGCAAAATTGTATATCTACATATTGTATGTATTGAGTAAAGACAAAATGCAGTTTTTAAATTATGATATCATTTATTAAGGGTAAAAAACTGTCCAAACCTGCCTGGCCCTATGTGAAAAAGTAATTGCATTGGAGGGTTTATAGCATGAACGGTCTGTTTAAAGTGATGCCACAGGATCGGATTTAAGTCTGGACTTTAACTAGGTAGCTAACTCCAAAACATTCATTTTTATTTTTTAGCCATTCAGTGGTGGACTTGCTGGTGTGTTTCGGATCACTGTCATTTTTCTAGCAGCATTCACTAGTGGATTTGCTGGTTGCTTTTATGCAAAATGACTTACTACGAATGAAGAGAATGAAGCAACTCAAAGCTATGCTGAACTCAGATCCAGCTGTCAGACATCAGAGAATGTAAGATGTAAGAATGTGAGAATAAAAGAGTTCATAGGACTTCAACAGTCCCAAAAAAAAGGTAGTGATAATCTCCTTATAATTAAAAATGTTTTGTGTGTGTGTGTGTGTGTGTGTTTGCAGCTGTGCAGCTGTGCTGGTTTGTCTGTGATGTAGTAGGACCAATTAGACCCTACTGTATGTCTACATGCAGATATAAGCAAAGGTCTCTGCGTCATTCTCTCATGCATACACACTCTCTCACACTCTCACTCCTTACTCTGTGTCTTCTTGCCCTGGTTCAATACAGACAATCAACCCCACATTTAAAACACATGTTCGTATGTCTGTCACACAGCAGATAGACACTGATTATAAACTTATAGGTACAAACTCCAGTCCTGAAAGGCCAGCATCCAGCAATTTGGTGATTTTCCTGCTTTAACTCACATTTTAAACCCAGAAATGTAACTGATGCATTAAAGGAGGTGTGCTTGGATGCTGGCTCTGCTGGCCCACAGTGGATCACTAGAGTAAACACAGTTGTTCAGTTTCTCATCAGTTGATTAACAAGTTTCTCCCTAAATTCCTCTTGCCAAATGAATTTTTTATTGAATTAACTGATCATAACTGAGAGTGATACTGCTGAGCCTGGTATAAACTGATATCTACTGGTTTCCTTAGTCATGTTTAGCAATTAGTTGCATATCATACTGGTATATTTCAGTCTAGTTGTGTTTACACACTGTATTTCCAAAAGTTTTGGGACACCCCTCCAAATCATTAATTTCAGGTATTCTAATCACTTCCATGGCCACAGGTGTATAAAATCTCACAAATGCGCTTCTAGTGGAATGGTCAAACATTCCCATAAACACACTCCTAAACCTTGTGGAAAGCCTTCCCAGAAGAGTTGAAGCTGTTATAGCTGCAAAGGGTGGGCCAAATCCATATTAAAACCTACAGAGTAAGAATGGGATGTCATTAAAATTCATGTCCATGTAAAGGCAGATGTCCCAAAACTTTTGGCAATGTAGTGTATTTAACATGATCAGAACAAGACAGATGACCTTTAAAGTCTTTTCATGTTTCATCATAAAATTGACATAATAAAGCCTCCAAAAGTCAGAATGCACAAACCCTTGTGTAAATAAATCACACCAAAATATGAACAATAAGATCATAGAGGTCATCAGGGAGAAGTAGTTTGAAACAGAATTTCACCAGCTGATGGAGGGATCTGTAACCATACAGGGTGAACTGGAGACACAGTGGTGAGACATATTTTCCAACGAGGGGTTTAGAAAGAACCTCGTCATCGTCAGACAGAATTTCACCTTCATCATCCTCCATGGTATTACATCTATCTTCATTATAAAAACATACAAAATGTAAGTTTCCAGTGCCATTGAAAGCACAGCAAAAATAAAACAGTGTGACATTTGACTACTATTTTTTTTTCTGTCTGCTGCATAAACCTATCACAACCATTCTACTACAGGAAATAAATCAACTCATTAGACTTGGTTGTATACAAATGAGCTCAACAATCCAAACCCTAAATGAAATTTATTTTTCCTCTTCTGCATAAACCTTTTTTCTCCATTCCGCTCCTCCTCACTGTCCTCACTGTCAGATATGATTTGCCTAACATTCCAATTCTGCTCTTGCTTTCCATAGAACAACTTTATGTCCATTTTTCTGTCACAATGTGTTAAAAGAAGTAAAATTCAATCAAAAAAAGAAAATAAATATTTTTATATTGTGCATAAATACTTGTGATGACATCAAAACAGCAAAAAACGTCCTTAAAAACTACCCCTTATCACACAATGTTGCCTTGAGGCAACAAAAAGAAAAACTTATTTTCTCAACATGCAAAGTACCAAAAAAACATTAAACCATGACGAAAATCTT